>NW_027526121.1:0-225000 GCF_052094955.1 Ictidomys tridecemlineatus
TTTCTCTTTTCACTAGGTTATGTGGGATGTGGTTCCTAGCTTGTTGCTCCTCAGTTTCAGCATTTGACTTTAAAACTTTAGTCTCCCTACCTTAGATGACTGCTTTTATGCTACTTCCCATTTTCCTCTGTTGTCATTTTGAGTAAAAGGTTAGCAAGGCTATGACATTAAAGAAATGTTCATTTTTTTCTGTGTTGGAGTTTTCTGAATGCAATTTCCTGTTACGAAGATCCCCTGGATGATCCGTGGACACATCTGAATATCCCATCACCATTTATAACATTTGAAAGGACAAGTAATATGCTAAGTTACAAAGAAATTTAGTGATGTTTTAAAAAAATTTCTGCTTAGGTTTTATTATCAGGTAGTTTATTGCTGTTTTTTGGAAACGATTGTTTTTGTCCTTTCCAGAATATGTTAATTGTCATTTCTCTTATTGCTTGTGCATTTTCTTCAAGCAGTCTTTCCTTTCAGATTTCTTGCTATATATTTAGTGGTTTGCAGAAATAAGATGATGTAGCCTCTTAGTTTCTAAATTCAGCCAATAGCCAAATTTAAATTGGAGTTCTAAGATGTTTTCTGGTGAGTGAAAGTGGCATATCTTAGTACAAAGATTATGCATTTAATATTGTTTCCTCAGATTTCTTTTGAATAGTCATTGTTTCTAGACTTTATCCTGGTTATTTAGAATTGTCAAGTAAATGATTTTGAGTACACACACACACACACACACACACACACATACACATACACACATCTTTGCTGTGAAATAAGGTACATATCTTAGTGTTTTTATGTCAGAGGCTATTTATGAAATATCACTACCAATTAAATTTAAAAGGCTTGTTAACCTTTACTTATTTTTAATCCTATAAATTATTATCCTGAACCAGAATGTTATTAAATTCTCACTTGGTTATGATTCTGACTGTTGTTTTAGGAATGCTGTTTCTATTGAGCAGATGTTTGACATCAAATTTGATCTTTTTTCTCTCTTCTAGGTAAAAGATAGAGTATATCAAGGTAAATTTTTAGGTTTCTTAAACTTGTAATAACCCTTTGTATTGGTGTTTGATGTGTGTTTTATGTATGTTAGAAGTAGATACAGTGACTTTTAATGTCTATTATCTTTTTTACCTCCTGAAAATTTTACTATTCCTAGGTTGCTAGCATGGATAATAGAGTAGATGATGATGGTTCCAACTCTGAGATAGGAGATAAAGAGGAGGAACAAATTGTGGATAGGGAGATGATGATAAGTTTTAATTTGGGGCAGATTAACTTTGAATATTGATGTAATGCAGATGTATTACATTTGAAGAGTATTTCTATGCTAATGATTTAATCATGCATTAAGTAATTGAGTAGATAATTTGAAGAATGGTAATGTGAATCAGTATGTTTTCATTTCTGTTTTTCTTTGCAAAGAATTAAATGATTCCATTTTCGGAAAAGAAAGTGTTTTGAGAAGGGGGGAATATCAAACTACAACACTTTACTGTATTTTCCATCTGTGAAATAAGCTTAAATTGAAATATCATTTTGGATGGGAGGGGTTCCTGGGATTGAACTCTGGGGCACTCTACTGAGCCACATCGCCAACCCCCTATATTTAGAGACCAAGTCTCACTTAGTTGCTTAGTGTCTCGCTCTTGCTGAGGCTGGCTTTGAACTTGGAATCCTTCTAGCTCAGCCTCCTGAGCCACTGGGATTACAGGTGTGCACCACTGCACCCAGCAAAATATCATTGTTCTTATATTTTTCTTAAATTCTAATAATTTTTATACTCTTATTGCTAATAAGCATAGATTGCTTTTTAAAAGCATAATAGTTATGCTAAGAAGTATTTCCTCATAGTACCATATAACATGTCTTTGCTTTTAGTAGATTGAGTAATTGAATTTCATTTAGTGATTGTAATAATCTTGTGTATTTCCCCCTTTTAGTCAATGAACAGCAAATTTCCAAAAAGGTGAACAATTTCATGAAAGAAAATGAAGAACTAATGCAGAAATTGTCAAATTATGAACAGAAGGTATAATTATTTTTTTGTTTCTTTCTCCCTTGGTTCTAGCTTGAATCATTCCTACCTGTTTTAATTTAAAAATCATATTTTAAAATTTTTGTTTCATTATTTCCTACAAATCACCCAAATTCTAAACAGTCATATGTATTAAGTACTGATTTCTTCTGGAAAGGATCATTTGTCTGGAAGTAACTTGTATGGTAGCACTATAATTTGTGTATCTTAATTCTGAATGCTTTATTTACATAGATGAAGGAATCAAAGAAACAGGTCCAAGAGACCATGAAACAAAATATGATTCTTTCTGATGAAGCAACTAATTATAAGGTAAAAATCCCTTCTTTGGGGGGAATTACATTCTAAACTCAAAAGTAAATGTAATGAGTGAGTAATCGTGACACCTTTTTTTCCAGGATAAAATGAAGCTTCTTGAAAAAGCTAAAGAACTTCTGGATGAGGGAGCTAAAAGTCTTCATGTTATGTTAGAATCTGAGAGAGAACAGAAAGCTAAGAATCAGGACTTGGTAAGAGTTTTGCTGCTAAGTATTACTGCAATTTGGCTTTTGAAATATTTTGTAAAATTGGTTAAGTTGAACTTAGTCCAGCTGTTAACTAAAGTAAGATTAGGAGTCAAGGAAGTTGAACCCACTTCTGCCCATTTTGTGGAACTTTTAAGTACTGATACAACAACTTAAAAAATTTTTACTTACATATTTTATTTTCAATTTCTATAAGTTTCTGTAATTACATAAAAGTTGCAAAAGATGGTAGAGAGTGTGTTCTGAAATATCCTACCCCCAAGTAAGCTTGATCACCTAGCTGAGGTAGTATTTATCAGATTTCTCCACTGTAAAAATTCTTTCCAATCCTTTTCATATTGTATTCTTTGGAAGTTACCATGCACAGCCCACAGTTAAAGTATGAAGAGCTACAAGCTCAGGATGCAGCTCATGGTAGAGCACTTGCCTAGCATGCATGAGGCCCAGGATTCAATCCCAGGCATTGCAAACAAAGATTGCAGATTTATGTCCACTTCCTTAAGGAGCAAGTATCTTTATAATTTTTTTTGGAATTCTTCTGTATGTGAGATTAGTCTATTCTTCCTTAAATTTTATCATTTTTTACTTCAGATAAGAAAATTTTAAAAATGATCTTGGGAAATTTTTTTCTCTATCACTAGAAAAAAAATTACTAATTTGAACTGGTTTACTTGAAACAGTAATTAATTAGTTAATTTTCTATGCTTTAAAACATTTTATTTACTTATTGCATTATGATTTTCTATACTTTGAACTTTTTTTCTGGTTATCTCATAAACAGTAAGGTTGTGGATGCCATGAAATATTTATGACTTCATTTTCCCTCATCTCTTTCAGTTCTTGATTTTTTGCTTAGTCCAAAGCTGGATCCCCTGCATTTACCTGAAATGTAATGGGATGGCTTGACAAAAATTTTGTTGTGTTTATCTTTTTTAATATATATGTATGTGTACGTACACAAACACACACACACACACACACACACACACACACACACATATATATATATCAGTATTTCTACTGAAATCCTAATGCATATTTTGTGTTCTGTTTTCACCTGGCAGATAATGGAAAATAAGAAATCTATAGAGAAGCTTAAAGATGTCATTTCAGTAAATACTTCTGAACTTTCAGAGGTAAAGCTGCCAACTATTGCTAACGGATATTAGTACTACATCTTAGTTTTGTTGCGGACCAAAAATTTGAGGTGTGCTAAAATGTGCAAAAAATGAGAACTATATGATGTCTTGTTTGGGAAAGTATAACTTTGTTTCTTCTTTGGAATTAATTCACTAACTGTAGTGTTTTTCATTAGCTTCAAATTCTCCTTACTGAAGCTAAGCTTCGTGAAGAGAAGGTGAAGTTGAAATGCTGTCAGCTTCAGAAAGAAAATACCATGCTTAAGAAGGAGAAAGAGCAGGTAAAGAAAATTTGATGTCATACATAATGTAAACTAGAGAAGTGAATATCATTATCTTGTATCTTTCTTGGATCTGTTTCTGAGGTAAGGAATTTTCATGTAGGACCTTTTCTAGATATGCAAAGTTTAAACAATGCTCCCCAAATTGAGTGCATATATATGGTCTCCATCTGTTTTGGATTTTTGGATTATTGCTTTTCTTATCAAATGTCAATCAGTTATTAACTTGCATAGCCTCAAAGAAACTTTTTAAACCAGAAAATTAAGTATTTTATGATCCTCTTTTGAATAGTTACTGATTCACCGGCCAAGGGAAGATTACATGATAAGGAATCTAAATTTAGGAGACAGTCATATGTGCCCAGCCATTCCTGCTGGAGATAAATTATTTGAATTGGCAGCAATTTTCTGGGGAATGCAATAAACAGGGTCAACTTCCTGATAGCTCTGATGTTCTTACTGCAGCTGTGAGAGTTGGGGCCACTCTGCCCTCTTCCTTAACCAAGGTCTCAACCCCCTCGATTGAGGCAGGCCACCGAGGAGTATGGCTCTCTATTTCTTTGTCTAAGTCTTGTAGTCCTGATATATCCAGTGCAGAAACCCCTCCCTAACCCATAGGAATTCATGTGTTTTGACTTTTCAGTTGCAGCAGGAAGTAAAAGACTGGAGTACATCACACGCTGAGCTCAGTGAACAAATGAAATCATTTGAGAAGACCCAGAAAGATTTACAAGTAGCTCTTAGTCAAAAAGATGATACTATTAATGTAAGTTTATACTCCAAATACATGTTTCATCTCATGAATTCTCCTGAAATCTTCTGAATTAAAATCGAGAGTCTTCCAACCTTTTGCTTCTTTTCTAGGCTTTGACTGATCACGTCACACAGTTGAATCGGTTTCAATGTGAATCTGAATCTGAGGATCAAAGTCAAGATGAGTCAGATGAATTAACCAATGGAGAGTTAGCAGGTAACATCAGTCTCAGGGAGGTTGAATCCTTTTTTGCTTTCCTGTCTTTAATTAAGTATACAGATGCCACGTTTCAGCTGGCTTAATTTCTTCTTAAGCTTCAGGGTTGTAGACACATATCACTGGATCTATAGATATGTCTGTTGCATTGGCAGAGGTGGGTTGTTGGGGTATAATGTAGCAATAGGCATGTGAAGAACACTGACTTTTTCTATCCTATTGAAAACTAGGAAGTACACTGCAGCTACAATAGTCATATCCTATACCTCTAAGTATTGAACATTGTACAGTAAGAGAAATTTATTTCTTAACTTATGCAGATGATACTTGATTTTGATACTCATCATCTCTATGGCTCTGTGGTATTAAGGTCCACAGTCAGTCCGGAGGCAGTTGGAACCATAAACTAAGGCTGTGAGAACAGAGGCTAGAGACTATCAGAAAGCTAGAGAGGGAGTGTAACAGTGTTTACTGATGAGGAAAATATTTCCAGATGTTTTCTCCCAAGTTGGATATTGCTTACATAGCAAGTATTTCAAACCACACCTGGTAGTAGATTCAGGGAGAAAATAGAGGATTGAATCTTTCTAAACAAGACACTTATTGCCCAGGTGAGGATAGATCTGAGAGAGAAGAAAAGCTTTTATCTTACAAGAATAGCATAGATAACATTTTAGTTGTGCAAACTAGAAATTCACCTTTTTTTTTTAAGACAGACACAGTACTTTTATTTATTTTTATGCTGAGGATCAAACTCAGTGCCTCACACATGCTAGGTGAGCACTCTACCACTGAGCCACAACCCCAGTCTGAAATTCACCTCTCTCTTTTTTTTTTTAAATCTAAGCTTGCAATTCTCTTAAAAGTCATTAGTCTAATCAGTATAATTATTTAATTGATTTTTTTCTTCCAGTGTTTGAACACAATCATTCTTTAGTTTAGGGAAGTTAAGAGAATATAGAGTTAAAAGTAAGGAAAGAAAAAGCTAAAGTCTTTTGTTTTTTAGGTGATCGGAACGAGAAGATCAAAGATCAAATTAAGCAGATGATGGATGTCTCTCAGGTATAGTTCTTTGTAAGAGTCCCATAGTACCTGTGAATTCTTCCTGTGCCTCACTTTTAAGAATACCTCTCTTTTCTGCAATTTTTAGACAAAAACTACAATATCAGTAGTTGAAGAGGATCTAAAACTTTTACAACTTAAGCTAAGAGCCTCGATGTCCACAAAATGTAATCTAGAAGGTGGGTTCTTCTTGAGAAGAAATTGCCATGTTGGAAAGACTTAAAAATTTATTGGAAAGATAAAGAATGGCTTCTTGCTTTCATGCTTCTTACTTTTCTTGGCACTACTCCCTCAAACAAGTTCTTAAGTCCTTGTACACATATAGAGATAAGCTGTTTTATCCTTTACAGACCAAATAAAGAAATTAGAAAGTGACTGCAATTCACTACGGTCTTCTAAAGTTGGACTGGAAGAGGAATGCAAAACTCTTAGGCAGAAAGTGGAGATTTTAAATGAACTCTACCAGCAAAATGAGATGGCACTAAAAAAGTAAGATTTCCATTGTTTGTTATTGTTATCATTGTGTGAACTAACAGATAATTTTATCTAGTAGAGATTTGTCTTTTTTCCTTTGTGTTTTGTTTCCTATAAGTTGCATTTTTCTTTCCATCATCAGTCTTAAGAGTCCTGAGGTAGTTGGAACCATAAACTAAGGCTGTGAGGACATCGTAATCAATTGTCAAATTCATATGAAGGCAAGAAGTGGTAAACTGGTATTAACAGTCACTGATGTGGAAATACCTCTCAAAGATCTAGACCCTTTCTATGATCCCACTATTTATTTTAATTTCCTTTCATTGTGATCAGTTATGTAATTCTAATATTTTGAACTTGTATCTCTAACTCTGGACCTTTAAAAATACTGAGTGTTTTGGAATGACATGTTTTAGTAGAATAAAAACTTCAAAAAGGAATAATGTTTACTTATTGA
The DNA here is from genome assembly GCF_052094955.1 of Ictidomys tridecemlineatus. NCBI lineage: Eukaryota > Metazoa > Chordata > Mammalia > Rodentia > Sciuridae > Ictidomys > Ictidomys tridecemlineatus. The sequence continues at coordinate 6,949 of NW_027526121.1, forward strand.
TGGTACAAGTTTTGGACTTGAGTATCTCAGATGTTCACACTAAAAATTGAACTGTGGCAAGGATTTTAGGAGTTACGATTACAGAAGTACTTGTTTGTAGTATATATTTATATATTAATCTTCTCAGTGTGGAGCTAGTTATTTTTTGGAAGTTCCTTTGAAGTTTTTAATCCACAAAAAATACTTGAATTCTCTAAAAATAGTTTTTTTTGTGTCAGATTTTATTTGTTTGCACCTGATTTATTAACAAGATATATATATATATATATATCTTGTTAAAGCAAAGACAGACCTTCTTATAGACCTAACTATTTTTAGGTGTTTTGATTTCTGTTGCCTAATTAATGCATTAAATATTGAAACCTTTCCATTAACTTTTCTAAAATTCTGTGATCTCCAAGCGACTTTTTTAGAATCTCAAATTTTTGTTCAGGCCAGTTCTAAATGCCTGGCCTGTTTCAAAGAAACATTTCTCATTTTATCACTTTTTTTTCAAAAGAACACTTGTTTTCTCTGTCCCTACTAGTAATATGAATGACCTAAATGGCAATTAATTTTCTTTGTAATGCAGTTAAATTGTAGCACTATTTTTCTCAACTCCTCCAAAATTCATTCAGTCATCATCTGTGGTTTGTACTCTTTTTTTCTCATCCCCAGGTACTATGTTAGTTCATGCCTGTGTCATCTTTTCTGTTTCTAACCTAGGTCATCTGTCTTCATTCTCCATTATTTATATTTTTATATAATTTATTTTCAAATTCTTAGTAATTTTCTCTATAGCTGCTTGAGTGGACTTTCTAAAATATAAGTCTGTCCATGTCAATATGTGCCTGTGGTTTATGAAGAATTTGCTTTCTATTTGATGACCTGTTCTTTTTTTCTTCCTTGTATCTTTTTAATAGTTTAAATATTTTTAATTATTTTCCTCATCACCTGTATAAGCTTGATGTAATCATAAATTATAATGGAATTATAATTATATAATTATAATTTTATTCATCTTCTCATAATTTAAAGGCCTTGGTATATATTCTGGATTTAATAAAAACCTGACATAGATTAATAGGTTTATTACTTGTTTTTATGGGCTTTAAGTAGCTCCTGAATCAGATAACTGTTGTGGCATCGTATGTTAGTACTTCATATACTGTGAACTCCACAAGACATTCATTCAATTTATACACATATTTAAAGTTTCTGTAGTTCTGCATTCTACACTGTTGGTTTCTTAGTTGAAATTATTTTCATTCTATTTGAACATTGTCCTTTAATGATAGATTTGATTAGTGTATCAAAGTAGTACAAGGATAAACAGAGAATAGTATTTTATCCACTAAATATTGCTACCTTTATAATCTGTATTAGGTTGACATGAACTTCATGATTAGAGTTAAAACCAGTTTCCATTTTTAAAGGATCTTTCTTTTGGCTACTGAATTTTGACTGTTACTTAGTTTTAGCAATTTGAAAATATCCAATTAATTACCATCTGTTTTAATTTTTTTTCTTTAAGGAGTCCGTTATCATTGTTGTTTGGTCTTATCTCCCTCCCCTAGTTCCTGTAGTCATTTCTCTCTTTTTTTAACAGTTGTATTGGGAAGTGCCTATGTGTAGTTTTCTCCACCCCACCCACTTTTTCCTCTTGCAGTTATGTTGCTTGGGACCATTAAACATTTCTTGAATTTTCGAGTCTTTTTCTAAATGTTGATTTTACCTCATTCTCTCTTCTGATTATAATAATGCATATTAGAATTTGATTTCCCCTGCCTCCTACATTCTGGATTTACTTCTTCTGGATATTTTCTTCTGACCTGTCTTAAAAGCGGTAGGATTTATTTTACTTCCCAAATCTGTTGTTAAAATCATTCATTGAGTTTAGGATTTTAAAAAGTTCAGGGTTTAAAATATTATTTTAGTTGTAGATGGACATAATATTTTATTTTATTTTTTATAGGATTTTTTTAAGAGAGAGAGAAAGATAATTTTAATATTTATTTTTTAGTTTTTGGCGGACACAACATCTTTGTTTGTATGTGGTGCTGAGGATTGAACCCGGGCTGCACACATGCCAGATGAGCGCCTTACTGCTTGAGCCACATCCCCAGCCCGACACAATATTTTATTTATTTTATGTGGTGTTGAGGACTGATCCCAGTGCCCCACACATGTGGGGCACGTGCTTCACCACTGAGCCACAACCCCAGTCCTATTTCAGTACTACAGCTCAAATGCAGGACCTTGAGCCATGTGCTCTACTATTGAGCAACCTCCCCAGACTCCTTGCTCTTTCTCATAAGGGACTAGTGTCTTACTGCTTTCCAAGCTATCTTTAATCTCATCATTCTGCCTCTGCCTCCAAGTATCTTCGACTGTATGTAGGTCACCACACCCAACTATTTCTCGGTTTTATAGCTTCTAATCCTTTGACAAAATTTATAATCTTTTTTTTCCTCTTTTGTGGTGCTGGGGTTTGAACTCAGAGCCTTGTGCATGCAAGGCAGCACTCTACCAACTAAACTATATTCCCAGACCTGAAATTCATAATCTTGACTTTACTTTTTTGACTATATAAAGCACAGTGATTTTAAAACATGTGCGGTTAACCCCATTAGGTGGTTTCCTTTTCTGTGGGATTTTTTCTCACAGAATTTTGTCTTATGGAGTGCCTGGTCAGTTTTGATTGGCTAACATTGTTGTGATAATTATACATGAAATTTGAGGAACTAAGATGAAGTTATCTTCTTATAGAAAAGTGTTGAGGTTACTTGAGTAAGATTGTCACTTCAAACTTAGTCAGCAATTAAGATAATTCAAAAATGACTTGTCTTTTCAATGTTTCAGTATTGTTCCTTTTGGATTTTTTGCCTGTTCATCACTTAAGTGTGCAGTACTTTCTAATCTAAACTCAAAGGCTAGGGCTTTTATTAAGGGTCCCTTTATTTGTAGCCCCAAACACTTCTTTTTTCCTCTAAGCCCAGGAATTTGATGAAGGCTTAGTTCAGACTCATTATATCTTTGTGTTATCTTCAATATGTGGGTAAACCTAGGAGAAAAGTACCTTAAAGTGCCAGCTTTACTTGTAATTCTGAGATTCTTTTTTCTAATGGATCTTGGCCACATACATATATCTTCACTGCCTTTTTAGCTTGTATCCTTTCAAACACAATTTTATATTCTTATAAAGATGTTTCGATTGTTCTTAGTGCTCTCAGACTAACTCTTTGGTAATTGGAAACAAAATTCTCTCTGTCCTTCAAGATTCAGTTTTCTCCATATTCCTTCTTAAGCCAGTGGGGAAAATTATTATTCCTTTAGGCGTCATTTATACCTGAAACAGTGAGCTCTTTTATTCTTTAGCATCTTACAAGGTAACTAGTATATTATAGCCACTCATAAAATACTTGCTGAAGAATTAAATGAGAAGCTATATAAGAATATATAATCCCCTTTTTCTATTTGGTATCAATAATCCTTTTTTACTATAGTTCTTCTGATTTATGGAAAATTAAGTTTCAAGTTAATTATCTTTTGAATTGGAACTATGGCTAAAGTAGTACAAGGATAGCAGAAAATAGTATTTTTAAAATCATTAAATGTGGCTACCTTTGTCTCAGTAGATGAACATCTTGAGTTTCATGATCAGAGTTAAAACTTGTCAGTAGATAATACTCTGATGGTGGGTCAGTTTGGCTTCTTTTTCTGGTTGACAGACATTATCAAAACGCAGATTTGTCTTTTTGCTTAATTGCAATTCTTTTGAAATATATATCTAAAGTGTGAAAAATGTTCTGTGGCTAATTGCATAGCTAAAAGACATATTCTAGAAGATTTTTTCTTTGATTGACTATATCTTTATTATGGTACCAGTCTTGGATTGAGAAAAGAGTTCCTCCATGACAAAGATATACTTAGTGTCCTACCCATGGCAGAAACGAGAAAAGAATTATCCCTTGCTTTATCCTAATATGTTTAATTATGTTAGGTTTATCAATCCTGATCTTCCACATTGAAGTAAAGTGAGTTTTTATTATCTTACACACAGGAGACTTGCCCTTGGGGCACATGTTGTTTTCACATTTATTTTATTTACTGGTAAATAGAGAATTAAGAGGAAAAATTAGAAAATGTAAGTGATTTGCCAGAGTTTGATTTACGAAATTGCAGGTTTGAATTCCTATTTTATGTGCCTAAGCATTTTATAGAATTGTGAAAAGTGATATTCACAGAAAGAAACTTTTGATTTGATAACTGGCTTTATTTTAGGAAAGTGAGCCAAGAAGAATATGAGAGACTAGAAAAAGAGCAGCGGCTGTCAGCTGCAGATGAAAAGGTGGTTTCCGCTGTACAGGAAGTTAAAAATTACAAGTGAGTTCAGTTTCTAAAGGAGGGTGTCAATGTCTAATAAACTAGTGGTGGCTTTCTTTTTTAATCTTTTTTTACATTATGTAGATAGAAGAAAATAGCATGGAAGTATAAATAACGAGAGGATATGAATACATTCAATTCACACAGGAGAAAAAATAAATTTCAACTTTACAAATGAAAAATGTTAACAAAAATTTACTTATACCCAATGGGCAAGACCATAGGGAACTTGGTCAATGCAAACAGTTCTGGGGGTTTTGTATGTTGTAGTAATTCTTTAAGAAATCAGTTTGCTGTGTGATGTATCAAGACCCACAAAAGTGTGGCATTTGATAGACCTTGGAAATCTTTTATGGATATAATTTGAAAAAAAGAAAAAAAAGTTTTAAGGAGGAAGATATTTCTAGCAGAATTACTTGAGAACACACTGATGAACAGTTAAGGAAATTATAATTTATCATTCAGAATCTCTAGCAATTAAATGATAAAGAAGTTATTAGTATTGGGTCTTTATTTTATTTTATTTATTTATTTATTTATTTTTGGTGCTTTACTACTAAGCTACATCCTTAGACCTTTTTTTTTTACTTTGAGACAGGGTCTCAGTTGCATAGGTTCCCACTTAATTGCTGAGACTGACCTCGAACTTGTGATCCTCCTGCCTCAGCTTCCCAATCATTGGGATTACTGGCATGTGGCATTGCACCTGGCCTGTAGTATTAGTTTTGATCACACTGGATTCATATAACTATAGAAATGTTTTTCTTATGTATGATAAAGTCTTTAAAAGTATAGCTGATGGAATAAAGGGAAAATGGTCAGAAATGTTTCAAATGTTATTCAATTGTTGTAATTCTTAGGCGGAGAATTGAAGAGATGGAAGAAGCATTACAGAAAACCAAGCACTCGTTTAAAAACCAGGTAGTAATTAATACTGTCCTGTAGTTGCAGAATTTCTTGATATCTAATACAGACAATTATAGGCTATTATAATGAGTCCCTAAAAACATATTTTTTAATGTATTGTCTTTTTCAGATTGCTATGCATGAGAAGAAAGCTCATGATAATTGGGTAAGATTTTTTTCCCCCTTTTCTTTATTTTGTGCATAGCCTACTGCAACTGAATTTGAATATTTTCTCTTTAATAGCTCAAAGCTCGTTCTGCAGAAAGAGCTATAGCTGAAGAGAAAAGGGAAGTTGCTAATTTGAGACAGAAGTATGTGATTTTGGTATCTTCCTATATGTTTTATAGTGTTTTAAGGTTATGCTAGATATTATCTATAGATTGCTGTTTCATAATTCAGTCCATTCTTTCTCAATATTCAAGACTATTGGAAATGACCCAAAAGATCGCAGTGCGTCAAGATGAACCCGGGATTGTAAAACCTATGCTGGGAAGACCAGATTTACAAAATCCTCCTCAGAGAGGTAGGGGGCACTTTGTAAAAGGAGCTATTTTATTTCTTGGTGCAGAATGTATGTAAATTACTTTTTATTTCTGTGTGTAATGGTTATGAAATAATCTGAATGATTTGCTAAAGCAGGAGGTGAGGGTTGGTGTCAGGGAGAAGGCTGCCTTAAAGTAGTAACACGGCATTGTTGTCTTTAGGTCCACTGAGCCATAATGGCTCTTTTGGTCCATCCCCCATGAGTGGTGGAGAATGTTCCCCTTCTTCACCTTCTGCTACTCTTAATCAAAAAGATATGCCTAGAAACGGATTTAGTGAGCATTCACATGTTGCTTTATAGTAAACTGCTTCAAGGTTTTTTTTTTTTCCCTTTTGAATATTCTAATGAAAACATTGAATTTGGGCCTGTACAATATATAGAAGATAATTTCTTACTTTATCTTAGTGAATGTTTTCTGGAAAATCTGTTCTAGAATAGAAAGCATTTTTTTTCCTGGAGGTCCCTGTATTGTTTTTTTCTTTTAAATTTTACACTGCGAAGTGTAAACCTTTATCTTTAAATTAAATCTCTATGGTGTTCCTTTCCCAAATATTATAAAAGTAGCCTTAAACTTTATGTAGCATACATATTTCCAACATGAAATACTGAATCTTATTTCAAATTCTAAATAGGACTGTAGTCTTGGTAAGATTGGAAGTCAGGTTATACAGACTAAAGAAAAGCCAGCCTACACATACTTTAAGTCTATAGCTTAAAGTTTAGGACCAGTACTTATTAATCTCCTGTTCTATCAACCCAAGGCAGTTCTTTATTTTACTTAAGTCTCTTCATAAATTGTGATTTACGTATTGGGCAACCCATTTAAAAATATTTTTAATTGTAGGTGGACATGATATCTTTATTTATTTTTTAAATGTGTGCTGAGAATCAAACCCAGTGCCTCACACATGCTAGGCAAACACTCTACAACTGAGCTATGACACCAACCCCTGGGCAACCCATTTTTCATGTTGCTTTCTAGTTATTGTTGAACCCTGACCTGTCCACCAGTGGTTTATTTCTTCTGAAAAATACATACAAGGGCTCTGATCTTTCTTTCCCAAGGTCAATGGATGGACCTTTACCTCGTACTGGTCTTCTGAGGCATCTGGGAAACCCGTTGCCTCTGGTAAAGGGACCAAGTAATTTCAAAGAATCTGTAATTGTGGATGGAGGATTTTCATTCTTTTCATGTTAGAATAGTCTGAATCCATTCTTTGATCTCTAACAGACTCAGGATGTGGTCCAGCTCACATGAACAGCAGCTCCAGAAGTTCTTCTCCAGCTAAGGTGACGAATGAGGGCAAGGTAAGTTCTGTAGTTACTGTGAATCATGTGGTCATGCAGGAACATGTAGCTTTCCTACAGTACTTGCTCTTTGCTTTATCCTTCTTTGTGTTCTATTTGTACTATCCCATTTGTTTTTTAAAAAGCAAACTGTTCCCCAAGAACCTGAGACCCCCTCAGTCTCCACCCTTACTTCTTTGACTGAGCATCCAGTTGGAGTAAGTACTTAGAGGTTGAGAACTGAATTGGGTTTTATTCTGTGCATTTATGGGAAGGATATTCAGAGCATGACACTGATCTTGTTTGCTTTAAACTGCATGCAATATTGAGCTTACTTTTCTCTTTAACTTGGGAATGTTGCTTAAGTGTGTACAACTATAATGAACTACAGAATGTGAAAAGTTATCACTCTAACTTTATATGGTGTTTTGTGTTGAATGTTCTAAGGCAAAGTAAATTCATTATAAATTATATAGTTCATCATTTTTATTTTTGTTTGGAAGAATGTTATTTAAGAATTCCTCCATTTGTGCAAACCCTATTTTGAGTGATTTGAATTAGATTGGTATCAGATTTTCCATGAAACAATGATCATCTGAAATGACCTCTTGAGCCAGTCCCAAGAAATGGTCTCATTTGTTCACATAAGTGTATTCTCTTGTAACTGTGTTGCTATTATATCTAGTAGGTCTTCTGCAGCTCTATAATAAAATAAATTTTTAATTGTTTAGTTTCAAACCAACTACTCATAGGAAATGATAAATCAATATCTCAAATGGTGTACAGTAAATGAAAGTAAATATTAAAGGCTTGTCTTCCTAATTTGTGTATATAGCACTGTGATGGAAAATACTTCTCAAGTTCCAGTGTATATATATTCCAGGAATATACATCTCTGGAGAAATCTAAGGGCAGCTTAGATAAGACCCCAAACCCCTTTGTAGTAGAAGATTTAAAAGAGAGAAAAGACCCATTGTTAGAGAGGAATAGAGGTGGGAAAAGCATGGCTTGGAGGCAAACCTGGGATTGAGTTCTTTAATATGCAGTGTGGCCTTCAACAAATTATGATATCCCATTTGCTTTTGTTCCCTCTTATTTAAAACAAGACAGTCTACTTAAAGATCTCAGAGGTTGAATAATATATGAAAGACTTACTGAAGATATAGTAGAATAGTAGCTATTATTACATGAGTAGAGAATGGATTTTTCATTTTATTCTGTTCATTCTTAATATGGAAGTAATGAGCTATTGTGATGAAAGGGAAGTGATGGGGATGGGGGGACTCCCTTTGAAATAGATTGTAGTGAATACAGCATGACATACTGGTCAGAAATCACCTCTGTTAATAACCCCTGCCAGTCCTCTTGCCTTTCCCTTTCCTGTGCAGATATAATCAGTAACAAACTGCTCCCTCTTGTGGCATCCTTCCAACTTCTGTAAGCTGTCAGTGGGAATACACAGGAGGGGTGGGTAGAGTTTTGTTGCACTGATGGTGTTCTCTGGACAGGTTTTGGGTTTTAGCTTTTATAGGTATTGGTACTTTGTCTTAATACATAGGAATTTTAAAACTTTTAACTGCTTTCAAATCTTAAATTGCAGGTTCATATGGCTATGAAAGGGCCCCCTCCTTTCTCAGGGGTACCCTTCATGGGACCCCAGATGGGACGGCCTCCACCACCTCCCATTTGGTATGGACCGCCACTTCAGCTCGGTGGGCCTTTTGGGCCTCGGCCAATTCCTCCACCATTTGGTATGATGATCTGAAAAGTAGTGATTGACTTATAAATCACATTCATCTTCCACTTCTATTGCTTGCTAAAACAGTTGGTTGCTATCTCAGGTCTTAACAATGAAAGGATAAAGCTGAGTACATTTTAACTTTTCCTCCAGTTTTCTGGGACATATGGGACACTACATAATCTTATACTGAGATAGGCAATAGCTATCTCTCATAGACAAGGATAAGGGGCTATATATAGAAAAGCCAGAAATATTACTTCTGCAGATGTTTGTTGAAAATCTGTTGATATGCACTGCAATAGATGGAAAGGTGGATGAGACGCATGCCATAACTTAAAATTTTGTCACAGATATGAAAATCCTATAACATAAAGTTTGTAATCACCCATAATGGAAGCATAAGCAGTAGGTTATAGAATATAGAAAAGGAAAAGTCAAACCCTCCTTACCTTGAAAAAAGTCAGAGGGAAGTGTTAAAGAGGAATTAACAGTGACCTAATAAATGTTCCTGGTTTAATTAGGTGGATGTGGAAGGCCTTTTCCAGGAGGGCATGCGTGCACCTTGATTCTGATGGCATGTGTAAAGTCCATGCTGAAATACTTCATGAATTTTTAATGGATACAGTAATAGATAGTGAGATTTCCTTTTATCAAAATTTCTTTGATGTAGTAAACTTCTTATTTCATAATCTATCATCTTGTCATGGTAATACTTCCAAATATAAATGGAGCTCTTGTGAGATAGAAATAATTCTGCAATTATATAGTAGGGAAAGAAAAAAGACAAGCCTGGAGCTAGGTAGAGCCATGTTAAATCCTTAATATGTTGCTTCATGGCTGGTTGGTCAAAGGCTATAACCTAAACTTGTTCCATCTCAGTTTGCCTCATCTGGCAAGTCAGGATGTTCACCAGCTGATGTTCTAGGCTTGGGAGAAATTAAAGACTATATTAACATACTTGAAATCACCCTAGTTCAGAAATTTCTGGTATTTACATAACTTCCTTTTTATTTTCCAGGTCCTGGTATGCGTCCACCAATAGGCTTCAGAGAATATGCACCAGGTGTTACACCTGGAAAATGGGATTTGCCTTTTGACCCTCGTGATTTTTTTCCAGGACCTGCACCAGCACCATTTAGACCTTTAGGCTCATTTGGCCCAAGAGAGTACTTCATTCCTGGTGCCCCATTACCACCTCCAACTCATGGTCCCCAAGACTATGGGCCACCACCTGCTGCAAAAGACTTAATGCCTTCAGGCTTTAAAGATGAAACTCCACCTAATTCTCAAGAGTAGTGAGGGCTGTTCACAGGCCTTAAAAACAGGGCCCATAAAATTAACCTCTGACACTTAGTCAGAGTTAAAGGATTATTGGATTATTGGCTTCAAAATATAAAAGTTTATTTTAAATGGTTTATGTTTTCAGAATGAAGCTGCCTTGGCGCAGTATACATTTTGAGCCAAAATATTTTCCCCCTAAATATCCCCCACTTAAGCTAGAGTATCCTTCCAATTTAAAAATGTGCAATAAGGAATACCTTTGTTTTAGTTAATGTAGCATATACAATTGCTAAATGATTTAGAATGTCATAATTATGGACATTTCCTGTGGAAATGCTTTAAGAACATATATTTCCATTATCCTATTATTAGTGTATTCCAGTTGATAACAGAGAAATGGTGTTTTATAAGCTTGATTTTTTTTTTCTCTTTCAATATCTGGTCGCAGAGACTGTTGGGCTAAAAATGTTTACTCAAAGATCATAAACATCATTTTGCTTCTTGCTGAAGTTCTTTATTGTAATAGTTCATAAAAATTGTTTATTAATATTTCCCAAGTGTCTGTTGATTCATTGGATCGTCATGAGATTTTGTGCCATTGGGGAAGCATGTAAACGCACTCTGAACTGAAGATAGTGACTTGGCAGCATATTCCCTGTTGCTCACTGTTAAGGAGGCTGGACCTTGGTCAACTGTGGACTTCTACAGAGGATTTCTTTTACTTGTGAGAAGTCTTGTGGCTCTATTTTTGTAGCACATTCATGTACTTTTTTCTAACCACTGTCCATGTGAGAATGCTTTTCTGAGAATGAGTTTACATTAGTAGCAAGAGCTACTGCTTTTGCCATTATTGCATTGTAACAGTAAAATATAAGGTGGTATGTTATGTCTATAAAAAACTAAGGAAATTTCTTTTTAAAAATGTACAAAACACACTCTTCTCTTTCCCATACCTTCCCACTGATTTTCAAGGAATATGATAAAAAAATTAGAAAAGTATAATCCTCTAAGAATGAATGAAACTCTAAGGCTTATAATGTCTTTACTCAGCAACTACGGGCTGAATTAAATTCTTTTTTTTTGATAGATACTCAAACATATTTTATTTAAAAAACAATTAAAGCAAGTCCTGGATCTGTAACTACTGTCTTTAAAACAATGTTTCTAAGAACTAGCTCTCCAGAACTGTAATTTTAATTACGGCAATTTTAACAGTACATTTTAAGACGTTTAAGATTTAAATAAAATTATAAAAGCCTGATACTTTTGTTTACTGCTAGACCATATTCTTCCATTCTTTTAAATTCTAGAAAGTAATAGGATTGTTGAAACCTAGAACATAACATATCATTGTTTTTTTATGTCCCCTAAGTATTCTCAAAATAGGGGCAAAAGCTTCAGTGTGAAACAAAATCTCTGTGAAACAAAATCTCTAAACTACTGAAGATAACTCAGAATAAAAATGAATTCTTCCTAAAGGACTCAAATTCTATCTACATAACTTCCATTTAATATTAGAAGCAGCAGCTGTGTGTAAGAGGAAAACCATATAATAGCTTATGCCATTTTTAACCATGTAAAATAAAATTTAAGTCACAAACACATTTTGAATATATCTTTCAACCTCTACAGGACACAAGGCAATGCTGAAGTTACTTAACTTCTAATTTTAAAATAGCATTTAAATAAAGGTGATGTCAGCTAGGAAGATAGATTTTCAAGAAAAGGCAGATTTATTATTTTATTCAAAGCAACAGTAGTTTTCCCTCTAAAGCCTTTTTTGTATTTATTCTATTAGTAAGTTATAATGCGTTCTACGTACTTTATCTGAGCAGTTCTGAACCCACCCATAGTTGCCTCTCCTTACATCCATCTGATTGATTGTACCACTTCTGTAGCAAAGCCCAAGGTAGCTGCCCATATACAGGTTGTGTAGAGCATACTGTCCCTTGATTCAAGTATACTTTTGTATCTCAAAAGTTTTAGAAGTCCTCTCCAGCAAGTTGTGTTTGAATTTAGTTACTAAAATCATTTCATTTGCGAAGCAGTAGTGTTTCAACCTGAAAGTATTATTGCTATAGTTGTAATTATTGTCCAGTAACTCATCCCCTCCCACACTAGAAAGTAAATTTAAACAACTAATTTGTGAGATACAGATTGCTTTGTGTTAACTGCTTCAAGATAAAATCACCTTTTTTTAGGGGGGGGAGGTTTGGTCATTCAGGTCTGAATTAAAGCTAAGCTGATGACAATGTTCAATTTAAGTTTGTTTAATGCTGATGAAAGACATTCATACAAAGCATCCTCTTTTTTTTCATATAACCCCATTCTTTGGTGGAAGCTGGGGTTGTGGCTCCGTGGTAGAGTACTTGCCTAGCACAGGCAAGGCCCTGGGTTTAATCCTCAGCACCACATAAATAAATAGAGGTTAAAAAAAGCATTCTTATGTGAAGGATGCTAAATGTTTCTTCATATAAATTATCACTTTGAGGGGCTGGGAATGCATGTGAGGCACTGGGTTTGATCCTCAGCACCACATATAAATATAAAGGTACTGTGTCCATCTACAGCCAAAAAAAAAGGTTTGTTTTTTTTAAAATTATCACTTTGATATACATGTTTTATAGTATGAGAGAACAGAAAGAACAATGTATCCGTTTTGCTACATTTTAATAGCAGATTTTAAGGGAGCAACATCAAACATCAGTAACATCAAACAAAAAGGTACTGAGTACTCCACAGGGTACAGAGTGCTGCCAAGCACCTTGGAAAGTTTACATGACATGGAGAAGATGAGGCCCTTCTCTTGAGAAGTTTACAGTCTGGAAATTTTGACTACTCAGAGTTTTCAGTTGAGTGAACATTTTATTAAGGCAAATTCTTCATTTCCTAGAACTACTGTAGACTGAACTATTTTTGCACTTGTGAAATTAACCCAATCCAGATGAAAGAAAAGACTAAATTTGGTTGATAATTCTTTCAGGCTCATATAGTTTTATGAATCTAGTAAACAAAACTGACCTAACAGACAACTGAAAAATTAAAGACTAGATCTCTTGAAGTGCAAGGGCTAAAACAACTGTTATTTGTTTTAAAAAGCAAACGGATGGTATGATTAGGGTTTACACTGGTTTAAAAATAGGCCAAGTATTGCATTCCCTTCATGCATTGTTCATTTAAAATAGTGAATATTAAAATACGTGGGTTCTACATGTAACCCATAAAAAAGCTCCTCACAAATCTTTATGTTCTGTGTATCAAACATGCACCTTGTGTACTATGAAAGTTTTATTTATGTCTCATCAAGTTAAAAGTAATGTAAATAGTGAAATTATAATAGGCTAATGACCTGCATATTTTTATATGAATGTCAATATATCTAAATAGGAAATAAATGGCAGTCATATCTACCTATATTAAAAAAATAAAATATCTTTCCAGATTTTGCATACTCATCACTTTTATAAAGACAAGGTATGCAGGTTTTAAAGTTTCACAATCAGTTGTCAGAAAAACAGCAGTTGTTCCTAAAGTATCTCATTAGCATCTGACTCAATTTTTTAGATGACATGATTTAGAAGACGTAAACCCACCCCAAAATTTGTAATTATTCTGAGAGAGATGGTTTTAATGTTAACCCTAGAATCATTAATGTTAACCCTAGAAACAATAGCAATGTGATGTAGAACAACTAATCAACATGACTAAAAATGTGCTCACTTTCAGAAAAACAATCTGGTCATCTGGAAAAAAAAATCACAGCTACAATCTGGGGAACACTCCCATATAGGATATTGATCTGATCAAGGCACACTATTTCTAAGTAGAACTATCAGATGAGGGTGAATTTAGGCCAGCTCTAAGGAACAGCCTATAAGACAGACCATAACTGATCCAATTTCCTTTCAAAGCAATCTGGTACTATCCTACCCACTTCAATTCAAAAGTTTGAAGTTAATTCAAATCAAAAGACCATATTGGAGCAAAAGTGAGCAAATGTGTAAATCCTAGCACATTCTTATTGCTGTATTAAGTTTGAAGATGAGCATACCTACCACAGCAGTATTGTTCCAGGAAGCAGGGTAGGAACAGTGGTAAATTAGGAAACAGACTATTAATTGCACAATTAATAGGAAAGTAAAAACAAGTTTCAAAATCTACAATAAACCTGTATCCAAAGGAGTCATAACAATGAGGTGCTGGACTTTAGTTCTGTGGTACAGCTTTGCAATGGACTCACTGGCCTATAGGTACGGCTCACTTCCTGCCTCCTGAAGGATGAATATGCTACACAGAGCTATGATGGTTTCTACTGAGTGGTAAAATTCACAGAAATTAGACATTACTCATGTCAGAATCATTCCTTGTGCAAAGTTTGATGTAGATGAAGATAAAGTGGTTTCTTGGTCAATAACTGCAATTTCTTTTAAAGTCAGTGGGTTTCTTGTATCTGTAACCACAATAGATTTAAAATACTTTGATGATTGATCTACTCCAATGTTACATTCTCGATAAGAGGGACTAAGAAGAAACATGAACTAGTAACCATTAGAACAGTATGAATCCTATATGTATATCACTTACAGTTCTATTACAGTTGGCCCAGGTTTAATCTCATCCATCTCCATGAAAGCAAAACATTTGGTGCTGGTAAACCTTTTTGTAAGCTTGTAGTGTTTGAATTCAAAGAAGATAGCTGCACCTAAGGAATTAAAACAAACAACATAAGCCAGAGACCACACATTTCTTATGTGTCACCAGAAGCCTATGATTTTACAAAGTAACGTGTCAAACAGTCTGATGACACAACTGTTGATAACTCACTGTGGCTGTCACTCCAAGCTCTGGTACTAGCATGTCTGAGTGACATTTCTCCATATCATTTAATTCTACAAAGTACAACAAAATTGTATAGCAAGAATGTAAGTTATGTACACAGGTAGAATCATAAACTACCAAAGAATATAAAATATTAAATACCACAAGAAAAACAGAAGTTACTTAAGTTTCAGCAGTACCTATAAAAATGGTTTCAATAAGCACCTATATTAGATAGAATAGAAATTTAAAAGAGTTCCTTTAAAAAAAATTCTACCTTATATCATTTCTCTCCCTCCTGAAACAACCACGCCCAGATTGTCCTTTCCATATTCTTACAAACTAACTGCCAGTTATAGTATCTTTTTACCCAATGCATCTTATTGAAAGAAAAAAATAATTTAACTGTTAGAAAGTAATCATTAGGTTCCTAAAAGGACTTAAGGTAATTATTAGGGAACCTGCTTCCTTAACTCTGTATTATGAGAAAAACTTCCCTATCAAATAATATTTAACCACATTATTACACAACTAGATAATGCAACTGCTAATTCTCATATTTTAAAAAAATTGATTTGACTTTAAGTCAATATTCATAACTATGTGACGTACACTATGAACACAAACCCAGATAAGTACTGTGTCCTTAAGAAGTCAGTAACTGATAATTACAAACCTTGGTTAATTTTTCAATATGCTTCTGGAGCTCAATGTCCACATTAAAATGAACATATGTATCTTCTTTTCTTGAAGCCACAGGAGTATCTTGCACAGGAGTTAAATCTATGCCATTCAGATCTGGAGAAAAGTTTCTGCTTATGAGCATTCACATATACAGACGGAAAATATAGAAACTGCAAAGGTTACAGTTCCTAAAGAGGCATGGAAAGAGCTGAGAGGAGATTCTCAGGTTAAGAGATTCCTATTTGGTGTGAGAAAGTATGTGACAGTTGTTGAAGTTCATGGGGTATGTGGAGAGAAATGAATATAGACTGGATAGGAGACCTCATGAAGGGGACAAGGAAGCCTTTACATGGCCAAGTGGACAAAACTTGATCTTCATAGTAAAGTGGTAAAAAGAACAAACATGTTTTTTTAGGGAATAGCCCACTATATTTTTCTATGCAAATAAAAAATCTGGAGTATTTAATTTGCCACAATGGAGCTCTGCCACCAATTTCTAACTTTGATCAAGTATGACTTATTTAGAAAAGCCTTTAAACCTAACCTTATCATAATTTCCCTGGTAAGAACCAAAAATGGATGAGAACAGCCAACAAAAACCCTTTTGTTAATGAATAATTTTTCATATATATTATCTAAATTCTGGTTATTCTGTTTACAACATACCCTGAATTTACAACAACCAGATGGTACGTTATATATAGTTTTAATTTTCTGGTTTTAAAATCTCAGTTTAGTCAAATGCAACATGGACTCATTTAATAACTCCTCAGTGTTTATGTGTTATTCATTTATGTGTCTCAAAAAGCTCAAAAACAATTTAGTACATTTAATAATTAAAAAATATTTACATAAAAATATTTCAGTTTAACATATGCAAAGGTAATTTAACATTTACAACATCATTAAATATTTTTGTGTTTTAAGTATACTTTCTGAATGAGTATGCAGTTTTACAAATGGCCTATCAAACAATGTAAATATTTTCCAGTATACTATATATTTGATAACTGGTAACATCGGAATTTAAAAGTGTACCAGTATTAGTGCTGTGGATTCTGTTCTTTAAATAAATGTTTTTCTTTGTGGTCAATTGATAAAAGTTCCTCCATTTAATTTCAGCACCAATCTGTTCCTTTGGTACAAAACTATAGATTAAAATAAGCCGTTTGTACTAACTATAGTTATTTCTGTAAAATGGTATAATTTATTCCTTAATCACATCATCATCCCACGGGATTGCTTTCAGGGCATGGATGTTATGGACGCACCCTACTTCCCTGTCCCCTGATTTTCATCTGCCTCTGTAGGACTCACCTAAGTAGATACCTCAGTAGCACAGGAAGAAGAAAGGGTTGAAGCAGGAGAGATGGGAAAACAGGACATGGGGCTTTGTGGAGAGAAATGAATATAGACTGGGTAGGAGAAGGTGAGGGGTGCTATTGTTAATCTACATCCTGAAGGCTGTAGCTGCTTTTAAGGACAATGTGTATGTTTAGTCTGCACTTTAGATGGAATCTGAAGAGCAAAAATCTATACAAACTCAAAAGCAAAAGTGAGTGTATAAGTAGGAAATATTTTTTGTAAGTCTTTCAAACTATGTTCTGTTATGATCTCTTCTAGGATTTTGCCTCATTATAGAATGCATTAAAGTAAGTTGTCACATATACAAGATCATCCCCTGTCAAAAACTTTGTCCCATATGAGAAAAAACATAATGCAATTTGCCAGTTATTTACCCTTTACACTAACTGTAATATAGGGATCGATGCACTGTCCAGCGTCTTTCAGACCAATTTTCTCAATCCTGATAGTGAGTAATGTCATTCCCGGTTCTGAAGGCAACCTTGGTAATAAAGTACCTGGCAACAGAGAAACCTCAATAAAAGTTAGCTCCACCAATAATGCAGAGTAAATACTTTGACAAACAGAAGATATAGCCTACCTCTTAGGAACTAGCTAGGCATTATGTATTTTTATTTCCAAAATTCATGAACATCTGATGTTATACTTTTTTAGAAAAATATTTAAATTTACACATAATATATCTGCATTTCCCAACCATACAATCACCTTTAAGCAGAAATAATAATTTCTATAATAATAGTATATAGTATGTATAATAAAAGTATGTTAAAAACATCACTTGAGGAAGCCCAATGATACATAATAGTATAATATGCTCACATAATATTTATATTCAATATGTACTTCTATATTATATTCAGCATCTTAATATGAAGTGGTAGAACAAAGACAAGAAAAGCTTTTAAAATACTTGTTATACTGTTCTAAAGTCTGAGACATTTAATATCACAGTTGATCAATACATTCTTCTCTTTAGTTACTCCTAATAAAGAAAATAATTTACAATTTGATATTTATGTTTTAATTTAACTACATAGTCTAACTTCTATTCTTCTATTTTGTATGATTTATTTCCTCAGAAATTAGTACTATACAGACTGACATATAAAATGGCCATTTGTATAACTGAACATTTTTTCCAAAACCAACTAAAATTTTTAAAACTAAAACCCACCCAGAACAACATGACAACATTCACCCACCAAGAACATATGAAGGAAGAAATCAACTGTTCAGTATGTTCCCTTTTTTGAAACTACCAATAGAGAACAGATGCAAATAAGCTGATTTTAATCAAGTATGTATACAGAACCTCAAAATACACTTAACAAAAGATTTTGGTTGATGTTTTTCAAGTTTCTATTCAACAATGTATTATGCTACTTTTAATGATGAGTTATTTGAAATACATGAAGTAATCAACACACTACATTTGAAAATACACATTTGATTGATGGCAAATGTGGCTTGAGGAAATTTTGGGAGGTGATGGGAATGTTCTGAACTTGTATAGTGATGGCAGATGCAAAACTCTATAGAGGTGTCAAAAATCGATGAATTTTATACTTACAGAAGGGAAATGTTATGAAATGCAAATTGTACCTCAACAGTGCTGTTAAAAATGTATTACTTTCTAATTTAAACAAATATGAAGACAATACAGACAAATGCAATAATAGGAAGGCCTGGAGGCTGCATTCCACTGTTGCATTAACAAACCTAAATGGGCTCAGGCTGATATCATTAAATATATGCATAATACCTTTTATGCATCTTCTTTGATTGACAAATGAGGGTACTTTTAGAAGAGGGGCTTGTACCTGGACATCTGGGATGAACTTCAGAAAGTTAAGAAACACTTCTGAAATTTTATGAAAAATGTGAATATGTATACATTTATATTTATATATATACATATATATTCATATGTATGTATATCATATATGAATTTTTCTGCAGAAAAGTTCATTCTATTATGTAGTACATGGCTGTATAAATATGCTACAGTTTATGTACACATTCTTGTGTTGATAGACATTTGAATTACTTCAAGTGTTTGGATATAGTTAACAGGCTATTATAAATACTCTTCTAACATCTTCTAGTGCCCATAAGCACCCATTTCTGAAACAGGGGAATCACTAAGTCACCTGGCATGTTACCTCCATACCTACTATGTAATGACAATCCATTTCCCAAGGTGGCTGTGCCAACTTTTATTCCTAGCCCAAGTGCAGTAGTGTTCCCATTGCTCCACATCCTCACTAGGTACTGTTTTCTCAGATTCTTCATGTTAGCCAATTTTGGTATAAAGAGATCAATCATTTTAATTTGCATTCCTCTGAAGATTAATAAGGTTGAGCACCTTTTAGAATAAATCAAATGTATGATTTCCTCTTTTCTGAAGTGTGTTCAATTATTTTGCTCGATTTTCTATTGAGATGTCTATCTTATTGAGCTGTAGGAGGTCTCTATTATTTTGCTGGACAAATGTTTTACAAATAGCTTCTTAGTAGTTTTCCTTTATAAAGACTTTTTGTTGAAGTAGAGCATATACATTTTAAAATGCACAAATTGTTAGTACAGTTTGCTGAACTTCCACAAAGTGGATACACCTGTATAACTAGTATCAGATCTAGGAAAGATATGATCAGCCTCCTGGGAGTGTCCTTCCCCCCACCCTATCCAATTCACTCTTCCAAAAGATAGCAACCATTGCTAACTTCTAACACCAAGTGTTAGTTTTGAATGTTAAGAATGACTTTTCTCTGCCATGGTGTCTTCTGATTATGATAAATACTTACTGCTAGTAATATTCAAATTTCTTAATATCTTCCTTTACAATCAGTGCTTTTTATGTCATATTTAAGAAAACTTACCCCACTCCAAAATCATAAAGGTATTATCTTGAAAGCATAGTTTTGCCATTCACACTTAATTCTATATGTCACATAGAATTATTGACTACAGTGTATAGTAAGAGCTTTAATTTCATTCAATTTCACATAAATACTCAATTGTCTCAGCACTACTCATTAAAAATACTGACATTTTCCACCACTGATCTGCAGTCCCACCTCAATCATAAATCATGTGGCAATCACTTTCTGAGTTTTCTATTCTGTCTTACCGGACTGTTTATCCTCTTACCACTAATACAGTATCTTAATTCTATAGCTGTATAAAAGGTCCAGGAACTGCAATAAAAATTCAGATGAGTTTCAGAAAGAGTCTATCTTTATAAACTGCTTCTTCTAATTTATGAACTAGTATATATCTTTACATTTTAAAAATCATAACAATTATTTAATAGAATTTTATTTGACCTAAAAGCCTTCAGAAATAAAGACCTACAGATCCAGGGAAAACTCCTGTTTTTTTGTTTATGTTCCATGAAGAATGTATGGCCATGTAGAAATGACTGGAAAAGGGGGTGTGAGCTAATGGTAAAAGGCTGCCAGGGTCCCAGCAAGCCCTGTCTGGTCAGATTCTTCTTGGCCTCTCTGTATAGCTTTCTTTCCTTCTGGACCTAAGGCAGGTCCTGTCTGGAATGAGGGTTTGTAAGGGAGGGGTAAGGGAGGGTAGGGGGACAGTAAGGGAATAGCAGGGAGGGAAGGAAAGAGAAAGAGAAAGAGAGAGAGAGCGCTTTCTAGGTTTTATGACTGGCTTTGGGAGAGAAGGGTGAATGGACAGGAGGGCAGGAGGAGAGCAGAGGCTTTGCTGCTGAGGTTGCTTTTGGGATTCCAATCTCCTTCAGTTAGAAGTTCTCAGCAGGCCAAAACCTCACCCTTTGGGCTATCATATTCTGATCTGACCCTGCCCACCTTCCCCCTCTCTCTCTCCCTCCTCCTCCCTTTCTCCTTTTAAGAAGGGAATGTGTAGATCTTTCCATCTTCTAAGATATTCTTTGATTTCTCTCTTTAGGGTTCTGTAGTTTTCATTGTATAGATCTTTGACTTCTTTCATTGATTCTCAAGTATCATTTTTTTTGAGGTTATTGTGAATGGAGTAGTTTTCCTCATTTCCTTCTCAGAGGCTTTGTCACTGATATACAGAAATGCCTTTGATTTATTGGTATTGATTTATATCCTGCTCCTTTGCTGAATTCATTTACTATTTCTGGAAAGATCGACCTTGCTCTTGGATAGGCAGAATTAATATTATCAAAATGACCATACTACCAAAAGTGCTATATAGATTTAATGCAATTCCAATCAAAATCTCAATGGCATTCCTCATATAAATAGAAAAAGCAATCATGAAATTCATCTGGAAAAATAAGAGACCAAGAATAGCTAAAGAAATCCTTAGCAGGAAGAGTGAAGCAGGGAGTATTGCTATATGAGACCTTAAACTATACTACACAGAAATAGTAACAAAAACAGCATGGTTTCAGCACTAAAACAGACTGGTAGGCCAATGGTACAGAATAGAGGACACAGAGACTAACCTACAAAATTACAATCATCTTATTTTAGACAAAGGTGCCAAAAACATGCACTGGAGAAAAGATAGCATTTTCAACAAATGGTGCTGGGAAAACTGGAAATCCATACGCAACAAAATGAAATTAAACTCATAACTCTCACCATGCACAAAACTTAACTCAAAATGGATCAAGGACCTAGGAATTAAGCCAGAGACTCTTCATCTAATAGAAGAAAAAAGTAGGCCCTAAACTTCGTCATGTGGGTTAGACCACAACTTCCTTAATAAGACCCCTATGGCACAAGAATTAAAACCAGGAATCAATAAATGGGATGGATTCAAACTAAAAAGTTTTTTTGTCAGCAAAAGAAAACAATCCGTGAGGTGAACAGAGAGCCTACATCCTGGGAGAAAAATTTTACCCCTCACACATCAGATAGAGCACTAATCTCTAGGGTATATAAAGAACTCAAAAGCTAAGCACTGAAAAAACAAGTAACCCAATCAAAAAATGGGCCAAGGACTTGAACAAACACTTCTCAGAAGAGGATATACAATCAATCAACAAATATATGAAAAAATTTTCAACATCTCTAGCAATCAGAGAAATGCAAATCAAAACTAAGATACAACTCCAGTCAGACTGGCAGCTATTATGAAGACAAACAACAATAAGTATTGGAGAGGATGTGGGGAAAAAGGCACACTCATACATTGCTGGTGGGACTGCAAATTGGTGCAGCCAATCTGGAAAGCAGTATGGAGATTCTTTGAAAATCTGGGAATGGAACCACCATTTGACCAAGCTATTCCTCTCCTTGGACTATACCCAAAGGACTTAAAAACAACATACTACACGGACACAGCCACATCAATGTTTATAGCAGCACAATTCACAATAGCTAAACTGTGGAGCCAACCTACATGCCCTTAAGTGGATGAATGGATTTTAAAAAATGTGGCATATATACACTATGAACGTTTTTAAAAGAGAATAAAATCATGGCATTTGCAGGTAAATGGATGGCATTGGAGAAGATAATGCTAAGTGAAGTTAGTCAATCCCCCCAAAACAAATGCCAAATGTTTTCTCTGATATAAGGAGGCTGACTCATAATAGGGTAGGGAGGAGGAGCATGGGATGAATAGATGGATTCTAGATAGGGAAGAGGGGAGTGAGGGAAAGGAAGGAGGCAGGGGATTAGCCTCCTAATGAATGTGATGGACATCATTATCCAAAGAACATTTCTGAAGACACAAATTGGGTGTCAACCTACTTTATATAGAGAGATACGAAAAATTGTGGTATATATGTGTAATAAGAATTGTAATGCAAAAAAAAAAAACCAAGTACATGAATAACGTGAATTGGCGTGAACATACTTTATACAAAGATAAAAAAATTGTGCTCTATATGTGTAATAAGAATTGTCCATTGTCGTGTATTAAAAAAAATAAAATCAATAAAAGAAAAAGAAGGGAATGGGGAGTGGGTAGGGAAAAACTGTGGAATGAACCCAAACTAACTTTCCAATGCACATATGTGAATATACTATAATGAAACTCATCATTTTGAATATCTATAAGATACTAATTTTTAAAAATGTAAATAAATAGATCAGTAAAGTGGATGAAAGGGAACAGTGGGAGGGAGGATGAGGAGGGTGAAGGGACTGAATTGGAGCAAATTATATTCCATGCATTTATAATTAGTCCAAATGAATCTAATGTCAAGAATAACTATTATGAACAAATGAAAAAAAGAATAATGACTTCACTGTTTTTATAAAATGCATTCTCATAAACAATTCAATTGAGAGAAATGAAAAAAGTAAAAGAGAATGTATAATTCAACATCTCACAAACCATAACAATTATTAAGTCACTCTTCCATCTTTTTCTCTAATTTCAAGATGGCTCCAGTTTCATTTTCTTTTGATATTGTTTTATTTTTTCAACAAAGGTTTATTTTCTACATAAAATTCTTATATTTCTTTTGTTGAATTTATAATAAGGTCCTTGATATTATTTAATACTACTATAAATATTATAATAGTTCATTTTCTAAGCAACTATTACTTGTTTGAGATAGAATTGATTTGTCTGTACAGATTTTATATCCAGGAACCTCATTATCTTATTAATGAGTTATGAATAGGTTTTTGCATATATTCTCTATATATTCATAAATATGCAAATAAAGAACATCCCCCCTTTTATATTTCATTTTCTTGTCCTAGTGCAGTAGCTAGGGCTTCCAAAACAATGCTGATGAAAAGAAGTAATAGATAATCTTGTTTTGTTC
This sequence comes from Ictidomys tridecemlineatus, assembly GCF_052094955.1. NCBI lineage: Eukaryota > Metazoa > Chordata > Mammalia > Rodentia > Sciuridae > Ictidomys > Ictidomys tridecemlineatus. The sequence goes on from NW_027526121.1 coordinate 30,676, forward strand.
AAATTCATCATTAAACGATTTTGGGCTGTAAATGTCATGTAGCCATGTTTTATCAAGTTAAGGATGTTTTTCTGTTCTTTGCCAAGAATTGTTTAAAATCAAGGCTGTATTTCAAATTTAACTGAAAACTTTTTCTGCATTGTTGACAACTTTAGGAAATCTTTCCCCTTAATCTGCTAATGTGAACTACCTTGATAAATTCTGCTAACAATAATTTGAAAAATCACTCATTAGTTCAGGGAGATTTTCTGAATTATTTTCCACAGCATCCTATGTTTATTCAGTCAATCTTCATTTGGCAGTTACATTATTTCTAACTTTTTATCATTATAAAAAACACCTAAACAGAGAATCTTGTGTATATGCATATGTTTTCCCCTCTTTTTCCTGTATTTTGGGGGTGCATCTTCAGAGTAAATTCTCAGGAATGGGATTGCTAAGGAAAAAATATGTACTTATATGTTGTTAGAGAATGCTCAATTCCCCTCCAAAGGAACTGTACCATTTTTCTATTCCCACCAGTGATTAATAAGTATCTATTTCCCCTAAGACTCTCCAACAGTAGCTTTAATTTATGTTTTTATTAAAAATAAAGTTGAGTATCTTTTTATATGTTTAACGGGTATTTTTAAAATATGTGTGTGTGTGTGTGTGTGTGTGTGTGTGTGTGTGCACGCTCACGCGCTTGCTCATATTGTCTGTTCCTCTCATGTATTCTGCTTTGGTTATTACAATTAAAATTTTTCTTTATACATTAAGAATGTTGGGTTGGGATGTAGCTCAGTGGCAAAGTGTCTGCCTTGCATTTGCAAAATCCTGGAATCGAACCCCAGTTCTAAAAAAGACAAAAAAGAACCCACCCCACCCCACCCCCAAAAACCCCCAAGAATGTTACCTCTTTTATGTATTACCTCTTTACTACCTGTTTTGACATTCAAAAGATGATTGCTTTACAACTTTCAAAAAGTCTTTTTGATGTTAAGATTATTTTTTGCCAAGTTGATATTAAACTTGTTGTTACTTTGGGGTGAGTCAATTTTATAAGCTGTCATTATCTAGATCTTTCAGTTGAAATGGTAGGGCTGATGCTACATTCCTTACCAACAATCTTTTTGCCTGAGACTACACAGTAAGGTTTAATGTAATCATTATGCTTCAGATAATTTAATATGGAGGCAGTGATTTCAAGTCTGAATTTCTTGTTTAATTCAAGGTAGAATGTCAAACATTGTGTTCCATAATGAAGGAAGCTGACTGTGATTAAGATCATAGATTACATAGAAAGGTGCCTATTTAAGGTGTTTCAGAATGCTCTATGATGTGCTCTCTCTACATGGTCAACTCCTACATACTCAGTGAGTCCTAAATCTGGCCAGATTTATTGAACTCCCTCAGCCCTTCTTTTTTGCCAACCTACGACATTGGTGCACATCTCTAATCATAATCATGTGCTTTTGGCTCTGTCTTGCTGACTACACAATAAGCATCCTGAAAGGTGTGGGAACTGTTCCTTTTGTGGTATGCACAAGGAGTAAACAGATCTTTGTTGAAGAAATATTTTATTGAATGAATGACTGAATTTCCAGTTCTAGAGGTTATCATGCTCTAGTAAACAAATGGCTAGAGAATCTATATCAATGAGTGAAGAAATAATAAACATAAAAGAAGATCAAATACTAGAATAATACCATACCATCTATAGCTCCCAGGTAGATGAAAAAGGGTGCATGTTTTTGCATCAAAGATAGAACCATGATAGTTGTAAATTGAGCCAATGCATTAAAAGGAAGATTTCTAAGTGAAGAATTAACATATCCAATTACATAGTGTAATATGAGAACAAGTCAACTACATTCATAAAATTCGAAGACTAACAAGGATAAGAAAGAAATCACTACACACAATCCAGTGTAAACTGTGCTATTCCAGCTAGATCATCTGCTCTCAGATCTAGAGCAAAGATCAGAAGAAATGTTCTTCCACATGGAACTGCTATGTAAATAAGAAATAGCTAATACTTGTGAGTATTTGTGTTGTGCCACATACTATCCTACTCCTCTCATCTAATCCTCACAACAATAGTTTAGTTCTATTTTTCAGAGGTGAAAAGTGAGGCATAGAAAAACAAATTATCCATAATCACACAGCAGTTTGGCTACAGAGTCCATGCTTTTAACCATCATGTCTCATTTTAACATTTTTATTTTAATTGTCCCTAAAGCCTTAAAAGGAACTGCAGGAGAACCTCCCCATCTCAAGCTTCTGCAAAGTTCCTTTTGCCATGTAAACATAACAGTCACAGGTTCCCAGGATTAGAATATAGACATTTTTGTGAGGCCACTATTTGTGCCTCATACTTTTAAATATGGAAAACTCTAAATGGCTACAGCTGTCCAAACCAAGTTTTCAATAACATCCCAGGGATGTTATTGAGCTGTCACTAAGAACTCCCAAGTAAGGGATTGATTAAAAAATAGTAACATTTGAACTTTGTACACTGAGCAGTGCACATTCACAGGAATGGACAGAGACTGAGTAGCCCAGATAGCAATATGATAGGTCTTTAACACTCATATAGCAGTGAGCAGCAGGACTGTGTTCATTTGGTTAATTCCACTTTCAGTTTTTACTGCAAGACAAAGGAAGCCATTGGTAGCTGGTGAGCCCCAAGTTGTACTGAACACAGAAAGCACGTCTTTTTCTGACTTATCTGCCCCCAACCACCTCTTATGCACCAACCAGAGCAAGCATGCTCTCACTGGTGTCAAAAAGAGTTGGAAGGAATTACTGAATTCAGTGTGATTTTCTGTGAGAGGAAGATTCTAAGCCTAAACCTAAAGACAACTCTGATAAAATAATGACAATGAATTGGAAGGTTTGGAACCATTTTACCACACTACTGTAATAGGGGATACCAAAAAGTCCATCTTGTTGATGGAAACTGTTTATTAACAGGTGGTACTTGGGTAAAAACTTAAGTTGCTCTATTTCATTGTGCTTCATCTGTGGAAAACAATTTATGAAGGTAGCTATGGATCCCCCAAATGGCTGTTTGTTAAACATAGACAAGTTTGCTTAAGAATGTTTTAAAAACTGTGTAAAAGCATCTGACCTAGCCAAGAATGTTACAGCCACTGCCACTGTGGAGAGGAAAGGGAATTGTGCAAGTAAGGCCTCTGCCTCTGCTGGGCACCCAACAGCACTGACACAGACCGAGCAATGAAACACCACTGTACCTGCAACAGGTACAGAAAAACAATGGGAGAACATCTGAAGCCCCTCACCCCCCCCCGCCCATAACTTCTTTGTTCCAAGAGGGTGCTGAGAAAAATGAAGGTCTAAGTATCAAGTAGGATGGCCTCACATTCAATAGTCTCTGTGTAGCCATAGAGATCATGGAGAATAAGACAATAAAAGGACCACCAACCCGAGGATGAGTCTGGAGTGACATGGATATGAAGGTCAGTGGGATCCTTAAGGCCCTGTCCTCACATGCAGAAGAGGAAGTCATTCTTTTCTTTCAACTTTTTATTTTTGCTTTTTAAAAATTTCTATTGTTTATATCTCATATCATACCATAAGGACAATTTCTAGTCCAAAATTGGAAATGGCATGACAGTCTTTGTTCCAAAATAGTACATTATTGTCTAGGTAAGAACATTAAAAGAAGAAAATTACCAAAGATTATATTTTTTTTAAAACACTGATTTGAATTTGCTTTTTACATGATATTGTACAAATGTTTGTCACAGGCATTTACTTCAATAAGAGGTGAGTCAGTCTTCATTTTGCCTTGGTGCTTGGTGAATTAAATGTCATGAATAAGGAGTACAAAATTTGTTGTCCATACTTTTAGGACAGAGATGGACCTGATATCTAAAATGTAAACTAAGCATTATCATATGTGTGTGATTATATATTTATGTCTTCTTTGTTTTAGATTTATCATACTTGCAATTAAATTCAGATGTTTGATACTACCAATTCAAAGTCTGTCACACACATTTTTTAAGTGCACATTTCTTTGTAATTTTAAAATCCAATAAAAAGGATATATATAAAATAATATTTTCTATTATTTTGGGATAATTTTAACATAATTTAAAATAATGGTATTGTCAAATCATTATTTGGTCATAACATTTTGTAAATGGCATAAAACATGAAATGGGTCTTAAAAATCTAGCAAGAGAAAATTTTTGCAATTTGTACTGCACATCTGCAATTTGTACACACATACAAATTGTGTGAAAATATGAAAACACATGCACAATTTCTTTTAGTTGGTAACTGATTAGTAGTTGAGGAACTGCTCCAACCTTTCAAGATAAAGAGTAAAATCATAAGAAGTTTATTCACTTTGAAATTATATTAAAAGTTTGATAAAAATTCTAGCGGTCATTAGCATTCAAACAATAATATTTCTAGGTCTGCCAAAAATTATACTTTATTAAAGTTGTCTGTATATAGGTTATATGAGTATATTCTTGTTTTTATTTTCTTTATTGACTGGTACTAGAAATATGTATTTTTCTGTGTTCAGAAATATGTGATTTGGATAATGGCTGAATTCTTAAGTGTCACCATCATATCTGGAAAAAAATAATAAATACTCTCACAAAACCTAAGATGAATCAGTGGGTATATGCTTCATACACAGATGCCATTTAGCATGCAAGGAAGAGTTACTACAGGTGTTGGGTAAAAAATTTGAGTGGCCAGAGGACTTTCAAGAAAAAGCAGGCCTGGGGCTGGGGATGTGGCTCAAGCGGTAGCGCGCTTGCCTGGCATGCCTGCGGCCCGGGTTCGATCCTCAGCACCACATACAAACAAAGATGTTGTGTCCGCCAATAACTGAAAAATAAATATTAAAATTCTCTCTCTCTCCTCTCTCACTCTCTCTTTAAAAAAAAAAGAAACAAAAAGCAGGCCAGATGTTGCTTAGAGCCTTGATGAAGAGCCTACTCAATAGACATTTCCTATGAACCAATTTCTGCAAAGCTCTGGAGAAAACCTTTTGACTTCAAGTGACAAGATTCATGGATTAAAAAACAAAACAAACAAAACAAAACAAACTGAGCCAGACATAGTGCTGCATGCCTGTAATCCCAACAACTTGGCAAGTTAAGGCAAGAGAGGCCAGCGTGGGCAACTTAGCAAAACCCTGTTTCAAAATAAAAAAATAAATCAAAGAGCTGGGGATGTAGCTAGGTGGTAGAGCATCCCTGACTTCAATCCCCAGTACTACAAACAAACATGTAGAAACAAATTATAAAAAAGAAATCTTTCAAAACTGCTTGAGAGTAATAGAATATTAACAAGCCTTAAAACTATTGAAAAACAGCTAGGAGAACTACCAGATAACATTGAATGGTATTTTCCTTTCCTTTCAATATAAGTACATGACTGGATGAGGGACTCTGGCTCTGACTGTTTGGCTCAGTCTGAGAATTTGAGACTTTGAGAGAAAGGATGTGCTCGGAGAGCCAGAGTCTATCTGCACACTTTGGTGGTATTTACTGTTTAACCCTAAATATATTCTGAAATTCTGTGAAATAAGGATGCCCTAATATTCATGGAACAGCAATGAATATTTTGTTGCAGTTTTCAACTTCCTATATGCATGGGTAAGAAAAAAACTGCACTTTAGCTGAAAATGAAATACATATTTGCTTAACTCTCAAGTTCAACTCAGAATTGAATATTTATGCAGGAAAGAAACAAGTACAGGTTTGATATTAAAGAAGTAAGATTCACTCTTCATTTTGAGTTTCAAAAAAACATTTTTTGTACATATCTAAGACTATATAAAAGATGAATAACCAATACAAATCTAGAATAATGTTGAGATTGCTAGGCTTATGTTTAGGTCACTCAGAAACGTTTTTTTAAATTTTGTCTAAAATTGTGACATGGCTATTTGTGCATGTGGTACTAGGAAATGAATGTAGGGCTTCACACAGGTGAGGCAAGCACCCTAACACTGAGCTACATCCCTAGTTCTTTCTATTTTGAGACAAAGTCTCTCTAAGTTGCCCCCACTGGCCTCAAACTTGCAATCCTCCTGCCTCAATTTCTCAAGTAGCTAGGATTATAAGCATATAATCCTGGCCAGCTATTTTTTTTAAATTTGTATTACTTTGGTTTATCATTTAGAAGCTTTAATATTCAACATGATAAATAAATTTTCAGGTAATAAATAATAGGTTATAAATTTTTATCCTCTATTTAAATGAAATCTACTGAGATTACCTTAAGAAAATTAAACTACTATTTGGACTTAAGCCAGTTAGTGTTTAAAGCAGTACAAAAAAGTTACTGTCTTATGAGAATTGAAGGCTTTGAAAATGATAATAATGTCAAAGAAAGGTTCAACAATTTTTTATTCTTTTCAAGAAAGGTTGGATAAAAATCCATTTTTGATTTTAAATGGGAATAAACTACTCTTGATCATACCATATTCATATATTATACTTTATCTCATTAGCTTAACAGTAGTAGTGTTTACCATGTGTGTTTGTCAAAACTTATAAAGCTGTACATTAAAAAAGATGCCTTTTATATATGTAAGGGACACCTTAATGAATCTTTTTTTAAAAAGATCACAATAAGCTAGATGCTATAGCACAAGCCTGGAATCCAGGTGACTTGGGAGGCTGAGGCAGGAGGATCCCAAGTTTAAGACTAATCTCAGCAACTAAGTGAGGCCCTAAGCAACTAAGTAAAATCCTGTCTCAAAATAAAAAATAAAAAGGGCTGAGAATGTGGCTCACTGGTAAAGTACCCCTGTGTTAAATCCTCAGTACCAAAAAAAAAAGTACAACAAACTTACAATTATATAAATTACATAAAATAAAGGTAATAAAAATGTTATAATTCTTAGAAGCACCCTGCCATGATAATGTAGACACAACAGACTTATCACGAATGAAATCTTGGATGTCCACAGTATAACAATTTTTTTCCCATTCTACAATTAAGTTAAAGGTCAAATTGTCCTTCAATGACATTTTCAATTTTATAATGACACAGGCCCTGGAAAATATGATCAAAAATCAAATATAGCCAATTGAACTATATGTACTCTTTCTTACTTTGAGGAAAATAATTCATGGAATAGAAAGGTTTAGTGAGCTTTCTGTATCTCTGAAATAAAATACCAAAATGCTATATCAGAATAAAAAAATCTAATTACTTTGGGCTTAATCTTTCATAGCAAATAGACTTAATTTACAGAGTTTCTTTTCAACTCAGCAACCTGAACCCCATAAAGACCTGTCCATTTCATGACTTACATCATCTGCTTTAAAGATCTTGTTTGCTACAGAAGTATAACTAGTGAACAAATAACCAAACCCAGAAATTTATAGAACTGGAATCTATTTCAATTACAGCATGTGGTTTGAAAAGGAAATAAAAAATGCAGAAAAATTTTAGCAAATTTATTTACCTCATCATCTCAGCAATCTTGAATTTCCTACAAATATAACAAGTAAAATATAGCTCTTTCTTCATAAAGACAAGCAGATTGGAAATAATTACCTTGTACCAAAGAAACACTAACAATAACATTTTATAGTGATTGTAATTTTTCTAATAATCCTATGGTGTAGGACTGTTAGCATCATTTATAGGTGATAATGAAAATACAGTAGCCACCACTACCCCAGCAAATAAAAAGTATAATGCCAAATGATTTGTATGTGGTGCCTAATTTTCATAGTAACCCTATGAATTAGACATTGTCAACATCTCCTTTTATAAAGAATTAAGTACAGTCACTTAACTACTGATTGGCAGATGTTAGACTCATAAGCGCAGGTATCTTATTGGTCTAAGCCTATACTGTTTATATTTCAAACGTCTTCTACCAAAGAGTATTTAAATTACTGGAATATGACTTTAATTATGAAGTTTTCTGGATGATATGTATATTATATTTAATTATACCATAAAGCATAGAGTCTTTTAAAAAAATGCATCACCATAGTACAGTGCTATTTCTACACTTCCAAAAATGAACTAATTCATCAGAAGTAAAAACTGTGCACTGTATAAGAACAGAAGAAAGTATAGAAGTAGAAGAGGCAAATAATTTACTCAGGGTGCTTGAATAGGGTATTTTACAACCTTGTCAAGATCTTCCAAAAATAAAAAGGACTTGCTATGTATTCTTTATTTCCCTGTTAAGGGCAACTGTTTAGTATCTATTCCTCCAGGTCCAGGTTTCACAATCATATATGATTATTTAAAGAACAGCTAGATATATAAAGAAAAGAATTAACATAGCAAACAGTTACTCTAGAAAGCCTACTTACAATGTTGGTCTATGGCTAGCATCTGGGAACCTGGATTTCAGCAGGATTCCCATCATGCCCTGTTAAGAAGATCACTGTGCCTAAACCGTCCATGCAAACAATATGGTTTGTGCTGAACACTTTCTTTCTTCCTGGAGTCTGTAGTTTTGGTTCACGCTAACCCCAATAAGTGTCTTGTGCACTGAATCTCTACAGTGCTTCCCCAATAGACAATATTTTTTCATTTCACAGGTGTGAAAGAATGTTGAGAGAATCAAATACATATTTGACTCTGCTGGGAGAGGACTCTTAGAAGTTTGGTTTCCTCTGGAATTTGCCTGTGTGCCTTTACCCTTTGCTGATTTTGTTCTTGTGTTTTCTTGTTGTAATGACTCATATATATATATGTGTGTTTGTGTATATATATATATATATATATATATATATATATATATATATATTTACACGTGTGTACACACACATACACATACACACACACACACACATACAGCAGACTTTCTCCTCAGGGAAGAATACAACTGTGAGTACAGCTATATGCTGAGTCCTGTGGGTATTCCTAGCCAATCACTAAACATGGGATGTTTTGAGGATCCCTGACACAAATAGTAAGATACTTTCACAATAAACCGATAGCTACCACTAACAGAATGGCCATGATAATTTGCTTAAGATTGGCAAACCTGTAGATGTTTTACCCGCCACTAACAAGTACAAAAGTAAGTTCCAAACACCTGACCTTGAATTATATAATGTACATTTTTTGTACCCACCAGGCATTCTAGCAGGAAAAGAATTAGGAGACCCTGCTCCAGCACCACCTTCTTCTTCATCTTCTTCAAATTCCAAATGATCTTCCTCACCAGGGGCTAAAATTCTCCTACATAAAAAAGGACAGAAAAATTAGTGAGCTACTCCACTTAATACACCAGCTAACCCTCATAGCCACTAACTTCCCAGATAAGATGCTGATTATTAGGTTGATGTTGATATAAATGTCAATGTCAATCATCTCATTGCTACCAGTCATATCACCAATACCAAATTTGATAGGGAAAAAAATACAGAAATATTTGAAAAACAGGCATAAAATAGATAATAAAATCAGAAGACAAAATATGGATGCTTATTTATTTACCTTAATGGGCTAGGCTGAACATCAAATGGAAATTCTTTATTATATGTGAGAATATTTTTTAGGACTAGAATAAAGACATAGACAAACATTAGTCTTATATCTTAGTCTTACATGTCATGTAAGTCTTATATATTAGTTAGTCTTATATGTTATATCTTAAATTGATACTTTTAATCATATTTTATAGTGTATTAAGCACACATTAATATATGTATTTTAAATTCCGAGCTTCACTATCATTTTAAGACTCTGCAATTGACTACTGAGTGTCTTAGCAAAATAAAAATGTCCATAGTGGACTGCAGGTACCAGTATTTTCAGAGTACTGTAAGATCTCCAAGGAAAGTCTCAGAGCCCTCATAGAAAATGAACCATAAAATAGTTCTCCAATGTACACGGTCCTAGGTGATATGGGGTACCAGTGAAAGAGAATACCTCTTCTCCTGAAGTATTTTAATTAAAAGATTGATACTGAAGATGACTAATTAAAGAGAAATAGATAATCACATCTTATTCTTTATCCTAAATAGATTTCCCTCAATACTTATCACACTGGTAAGGTTTGTAGCAGCAAGGTTATAATTCCAATATTCCTTTTATGATGAAATTTATTGTATATGTGTGCACACATATATACATGCATATATATATATGTGTGTTTGTGTATATATATATATATATATATATATATATATATATATATATATATTTACACGTGTGTACACACACATACACATACACACACACACACACAGCAGACTTTCTCCTCAGGGAAGTCATCAAACAACATAATGCTATCACCTATTGTGTCCTGGTTGATTACTTTCTGGCATGTAAGCCTACAGACAGATGTTCTACAATTCTATCTGTATCTGGAAAAGTATTTTATGAAATTTATTGTTTCATTTCCCAATTTATGGGTTCCTAGTGACTACCTGCAATTATTTCAAGGTGAATATTTAGCATTATTAATTGGGCAACCCATGGTTTTTACTCTAATTACTCAGACTTTAATTTTGGAGTCTTACAGATTTCAGTTAAAAGGAGTATGGCATATTGGGTTCCTAAATAAGGAAATTCAAAAAGAACAGGTTGTAATTACATAACTTATTCCAATAGGAGTCAATCATACAGTGAGAAAGAAGTTGGAAACTTGTACCCAGATTCTCATTACTCACTCTTATTCTCTCTCCCTTTAGCTCTTCTTCATCCTTTATCTCTTTCTTCTTCTCAACAAATGCATACCGAGTACTCACAATGTTCCAATCACTGTTTTAGGTGCTAAAGATACACAGTAATCAAGAACTCATATTTGGACCTTAGACCTTACTAAGGAAAAGTAGACAATAAATATGCCAACAAATAAACAAGATAATGTAAGATGTGATTAGTGGTATGAAGGATACAAGCAGGATGCTGTGTAAAAGCAGAGAGAACCTGGTAGAGTAGCTAAGGTAGACAGGGTGCCTTTCAAAACTAAACTGTAAGAAGACATTTGAGCCAAGACCTGAGATGAGAGGAATCATCCATAAGTGGCTCTAGCATAAGGCTTCCCAGGTATTAAAGAACAGGCTGGAGCAACAACAAAGGTTCCAAGTAGGAAACAGTTTGCCTTATTCAAGGCACAGAAAGGACTGTGGGAACTTAAGTCTGACAAGCAAAGGGGAAGCAGCAGGAGATCAAAGTAGAAGGTTTAAACCAAAACCTAGCCCTACAATTACAACAATAACTTGAACATTTACATAAATACTCTAATCTCCCCAGTTCTAAAATGAGAATGCTACTTCCTTTACAGGCTATTGAGAGAATTACAGCCTAAATAAATTTATACAAAATGGCAAGGGAAAATCTAAAATGGACATTCACTCTCTCCATGACCTTTTTGATCTAGTTGACTAGAATCCTAATATTTCTTATCTCACTAAGAAGTACTGTTTATTTTTTAATACAAGAACATCTTTTCTATACTTCTGCATGATCATTGTTACTAAACTATTAAATCAACTCAATATTAATAAGTAATATTAATAAATATTGATCACTTACACAACAATGGAATAGATACCAAGAATGGGGAGCAGGTAACAAAAAGATCATGTCTCACTCATACCAGAAACAAACACACAGAAATGATCATATTGTAATAAGAGTTTAATGAAATGAGCAAAAAAATCAACCATTAAAAATGTATATAACAATAATTTTTAAAAGCTGATCCTGTTATGGTGGCATGTGTCTGTAATCCCAGGTACCAAAAGCCTGAGTCAGGAGGACTAGAAGTTCATCTGCCTAAGCAACGTAGGGAGACCCTGTCTCAAAATAAAAATAAAACAATAAAAGGGCTGGGGTTGTAGTTCAGTGGTAGAGTGCTTGCCTTGCACATGTGGCAATGGGTTCAATCCTTAGCACTACATGAAATGAATAAATAAAATAAAGGTATTGTGTCCATCTACAACTAAAAATGTTTTAAAAAATAAAAATAAAAAGGACTGGAAATATAGCTCAGTGGTAGAGCACCCCTGGGTTCAATCCCCAGTACGTCAAAAACAAACAAAAAAGTTGAAAAATATCTTGGTTATTAAGAATATCTTGGCTGAGTGTGGTAGTGCACACCTGTAATCCCAGAGGCTTAGGAGGATTAAGAGTTCAAAGCCAGCCTCAGCAAAAGTGAGGCATAAGCAACTCAGTGAGACCCTGTCTCTAAATAAAATACAAAATAGGGCTGGGGATGTGGCTCAGTGGTTATCTTGCATTTGTATTGTAACAGAATAATTAAATAGTATTTTCATTTCTTTGGTATCAAAGCTCTGAAGAGGAAGTATTTGCTTTAGAATAATAGCTTTGTTATATTATTTTTACAAGTTAAAGTACTATGAAACATTTAATTTATGTGAATAGCTTTAGAACAAATTTAAATAGCTTTAAAACAAATTCTGTTTTACTTTCTATAACTGTATTATAGGTTTACATTTTCAACAACTATGGAATAACAGATTCTATTGTTCTTTTAAAATAGCTTAAACTTTACATAGAGTTTTCTTTCTACCAATACTAGCAATGATGTCTTAGGAGGAATTGAAGAGGAGCTTGAATTTTACAAAAGACATTTTCATAAGTATGAAGCATGTCATGGGTTGGAGATTCATTGGCTGATTTGGTAGGACTTACACACTTTGGATCACTACATGGCAGACATCTGATGCTACTCCACCATGGAAAATTCAGCACTCCCAGCCTTTCTCTTGGAGCACAGACCTACCAACCTCCTGAAGCTAACCCTCAAAAGATGACACACAGGCAAATATCAAAATGCATTTTGCTTTTGGTGACTGACGTGTTTCATTTTTGTGGTAGGAAAATGGGCAGCTGCCTCAATTTTGAAAGGTTATTTTTTAAATTATAGGAAAAGATTCCTTCAAAACATTTAAATCTATTTAACTCAACACAATCTTGCCAAGTTCATACTACACTTAAAGCATTCAATAGGCTCTGGGGTGGGGGAAGAGTTCATTCAAATCTCTTTGAGGACTAAAACAAATACAAGTGAAAATAACACACGTGAGAATCTGACAATGGATAGTTAAAATGATTCTATACAGGAGAGGAGGCAGAGTTTAATTATGCCTCTATAGAGAAAGCAGAGAAAGCTTTCAGGGAGAGGTGGGATTTCTGTGAAGCCTTGAAGGGTGGCTTAACAGAAGGGAATTTTGCAGGGTGGTGGTGGGGAGATATGCTTGAGTAAGCAGCAGTACATTACTGCAATTAACATAAGAAAAAATGGCTCAGACTTTCACAATCATAGTTTTAGTATTTTCAGCAGAATTTAAAAGATTTCAAAATGTTCAAGTAAAAAATACATCAGCCTAATAAACCAGCCAAGAGCTAGTGATATAGCTCAGTGGTAGAGGATTTGCCTTATATGGGAAATGCCCTGGGTTCGATCCCCAGCACAACACACACACATTAAATTTAAAAAAAAAAAAAAAAACTTTTTTTAAAAGAAAGGAAACCAGTTAAGTTCAACATATTAAAAGTTAGAATTCACTATTTTCCTTAGAAGAGGCTTAACGTTTTAAAAAGAAAGCTTGAATAAGTATACTTAATCTGAAATATTACTAAATACCAATTTGTAGAAAATATTTAATTCCAACTCAATAATTTACTCACAACAAGTGCCCTGCTTGGATAAATTCCAAATTACAGAGTCTACCCTACTGAAATACAGAATACTCACTTATGTTTCTTTGAGAAGCAACAGCAAATTAAAATCATCTAAAAAGATAACTATCAAGAAGGGAAAAGTACAAATGAAAAACATTATATAAAGTATAATAAAGTGAATCTCCAAAATGCTCTTTCCATTTCTATTTCAAATCTTTTTTAAAAAGCCAAAAAAGTAATAGATTTTAACCTGATCTTTGACTAATACACGGGTCAATAATTTCTTAGGAATTTGAACTGGAGAGCTGTACTTAGGAATAATGTAGTACAGCACCACTACAGGTATTACTAACAGCATAGTGAAAGAACCGATCCAGGTGACCCTAAAACTCATTCCTGGGATTTACAAGCTAGTGTCAGTGTTGTCCTTAGCAGAATGTTACTGAGAGGATTCGAGTGCTTAGCATATAGATGCTATTCTAAAAAAAAAAAAGGCAATTAATGAAAGATCTTGTGAGGCAATAGAAGTACTTGAGTATGCTCAGAGGAAGAGAAGAGATAATAAATATATGAAATAAACATCCACAGTCTTTACGGCCACTCTGTGTATCTATAAGATTCTTCAATTTTGTTTGGAAACAAACAACTAATAGGAAATAGTGACTGAATAAGAAGCCAAAATCCTAATAATTTTTATCATAAAAAACTGAGGGCTGGTGACATAGTTTATGGTAAAGCACTTGTCTAACATGCCCAAAGCCCTTAGTTCAATCCCCTGCATCATCTCTCTCTTTCTCTCTCTCTCTCTCTCTCTCTCTCTCTCTCACACACACACACACACACACACACACACACTCACACACAAACATAATTTTCAGTAGAACCACCATATAAACAACTGTTGCAATCTTTTATTTAAAGCCATCAATGTGTTTTTCTCAAAATAATCTTATATATAGCCAGTCATAAAAGATCATATATCATATGAGTCCATTTAAACAAAATGTCTACAATAGGACAATTTATAGACAGAAATCAAACTAATGGTTTCCTAGGGCTGGGAATTGGAAGGGATTTTAGGGGGATGGCAAGAAGTGAATGACTGCTCTGCTCATGGGAATAGGGTTTCTTCTTGTGGTGATGAAAATGTCCTAAAATTGATTGTGGTGATGTCTGCATAACTCTTCCAATTTACTAAAAAATTGAATGATACGTTAAATTGGTGAATTGTGCTTTATATAAATTATATCTCAATCTTATACAAAGTATTTATTAATGCTTTTGAGAAATAAAGTTTTAGGTACAAAAAAACCCCAAAATTTGTGAGAAATATTACATTGATTAGTATCCTTATATACATTGGATATAGGCATAAGAACTATTTCTGAATATAAGTTGTGTCTCTTATAACATCTCCAACTCTTATGATCTAGGGCTGGAGATGTAGCTCAGTGGTGAAATACTTGCCTAGCATGTGTGAGGTCATGGGTTTGATCCCCAGAACCACAAAGAAAACAAAACTTTATGATCTGGATTACATAAAGAAACCAAAACTATTAAAATGACAGAATTCTTGCCATATTCAGAAGAATGGTGTTCTGAAGAAATGAAATATGATCATCTAAAACTGTGGAAAAGCCACCAGAATCACAACAAATCTGCTATGCATTCCTTTGTTGTTGTCTGTTGTTGTTGTTAACTTCTCTTTTCCAACCCAAACAACAGAAAATCAGATCCCCTTCAGTATACTCTGAGAATCCTTTTTCTATCCTGGATCTGCAATACAATCACATTTCAGCTATCTCAATAATATATGTCTTTGTTAGAATTGCTATAATGAATTAGATATTGGCAGTTTGTGGAATTTATAGGAACATTCTATTTAGTTCTTTTTTGGCAGGGGGTACTGGGATTAAACTCAGGGGCACTTGACCACTGAGCCACATCCCCAGCCCTATTTTGTATTTTATTTAGAGACAGGGTCTCACTAAGTTGCTTAGTGCCTTGCTTTGCTAGGGTTGGCTTTGAATTTGATATCCTTCTGCCTCAGCCTCCCGAGCGGCTGTGATTACAGGCATGCGCCACTGTGCAAGGCTCTCTTTAGTTCTTAAATTAATATTTTATCTCTTACTCAAAGCATGTTTACATTAAAAGGATTGCACTAGTGTGAACTGAGATACACTGACAAATGTTCTGAGATTTAGGCCCTGCTCAGTTACTGGAGGTTGAAGTGAAACAGGACAAACAAATCATTTCATTTCTTTCCTCAATAGAGAATGTGATCACAAGTCTGAGACTCCTTTCTGTTTGAAAATGCTTTGATTTTATGATTCCCTACTTAAAAATCTTACTTAGTTGGATAAATAAAATCTACTCTTCCCTAGTCACATAAATGCACTGAGATGTGCAATCTTATCTCAATAAAAAAAGAGTACAGGAGCTGGGTTATAGTTCAGTTGGCAGAGCATTTGCCTTGCATGTGTGAGGTACTGGATTCGATCCTCAACACCACATAAAAACAAATAAATAAAATAAAGGTATTGTATCTGTCTACAACTAAAAAAGTTTTTTTAAAAAGGCTACATTAACTTACATTCATTCAGTTATTCACACTGTGCCTTTGCCCATACTGCAGACTAAGAGAGCAATCATTTGAAACAGCAGAAAGGCTTTATTTGGGAATATCCTAACCAACAAGATAACTGAAGGAATTGTTTACTTTTTAAAATTTTGAAGAAGGGAAAAAAATGGAGACAACAAAAAAACACTTTGTAATGCATTCCCAACATTCAGACTGTAGTTTTCAATAACATGTAATGTGAATGGGCATTAATGACTGTAACCTTATATTCTCTACTGGACTCTACTGAAAATGTTTATCAAAATAATTATAATCTTATTAAAGCCATTAAGACAAATTAAAGGTTAATTTGGATATTTAGATGAAGTACAACATATATATTCTATAATAAAGATTAAATCCAAATGGTAATTAAAAATACAAATATTGTAGGAATTTTAAAAGCACCAAAAAATAAGAGAAATAAATCCAATAACTTTCTGTGCTAAACAATCTTAATATTCACAACAGATAAAACTCTCTTCCTAAAGGAATATCACTAAAAAATATAAAACAAAACTTACTTGGTTCTAGCTTCTTCAGGTCCTCCAGTTTAAATTCTTCCTGGGACTGTGTGGACTAAATTTAAAATATGCATATTATATCTTTTCATTACAAAGATTTCACTGCACCCTATGTCTTTTAAATGGCAAGAATAAAATATTTAAAATAAATATATTTCTTGTTTTAAAGGTAGAAAATGAAAAGTTCCAAACTGATTTTTGGAATATTCAAGCTAATAGAAACAGAAAAAATTAGAATCATATCTTTTATTTCTACCGTTTACAAAGTATGAACTAAATCATTTAAGTGTGAGTTCAACTGATCAATTCCAATTGTTATAAACCCTTCTGAGATAATATTGCTTTGGGCATGAATGTCTAATATCTTATCAGAACAATTTAGAATAATTCCTTTAAAAAAATCCATTTATCTGTAAAGCTGCACTTCGCAATTCCAAGCATGTTGCAATTTTGCCTATGGTTTTCTGTAGGAAAAAAAATGCTATAAATCCCAAGATAATTTTAACTGTCAGTTACTAAAATCAAGAATTTTTATTTATAAGAGATCTATAGGGACTGGGATTTTAGCTCAGTGGTTGAACACTTGCCTCACATGTGTGAGGCACTGGGCTCGATCCTCAGTACCACATAAAAAAAATAAATAAAACAAAGATATAGTGTCCATCTACAATTTAAAAAATTTACAAAAGAGATCTATACTTCTTTAAATAAATTATTATTCCTTTTCTAGCACCTTGCAGATCTTAGAGAAGAGAATCAAAAGACAAAGGGCTGAGAAGTGGGAGAGAGATGAGTATATATTCTCTTCTAAACTAATATGCCACAACCAATTCTAAATCAAGTTTGGTTTCGTGATAGGTCTAGATATGATTTAATTATATATAATTTAATTATATATTATTTTAATTATATATAATTTAATTATATATAATTTAATTAGATATGGTCTGCAGTTACACCTGGCAGCCAGAAATGCCTCCTGGGCAGGTATTATAAATAATATGTTCCTCAGAAATCAGGCTTCCAGGAAAGGAGGAGGTACAGACCACTTCACAGGTAGAGGTCACTGGAGTTTTAGGAAGGAAAGACCTTTTAAAGTCACTTAAGAGTTCTCTAATCTCTCATTTCTTATATAAGGAAAACCAGGCCCAGAGCCAAAGCCAGGATGCAAGACTTAAGTCTTCTGACTCTAGGTCTCAGCTCTCTCCCCTAGGTCCTGCAGCCTCCTGGATCTTTTGGAGTACAAGATCTGGGGGTCTTTATAACCAAAGACAAGCTGGACAGCTATAAATTAAAGAATCAATAGCATTATCAACAACAACTCTAGTCTCAGAATAATAAAGAAAATGAAGAAAAAGTTAATTTTTTCCTCATCACTTAACAAGGTTCATTTTTTGATATTAACCTGTTTGTTTTGTAATTTTAAAATGTTTTAGGAGGTCAAAAGACTTTAATCTCAGGCCATGTGGCTCACAGGTTCTACTCCTGAGCAACAAATGCTGGAGAAATCTAACTAATTGAAGGCAAATAGGTGACTAAAATATGGGATCATTAAAACTTTTTTACATTTTTTATTGTCTTCATATTCATAACATACTTTATTAACTATTAATTTATGTACCTGGATATCTAAGATTCTATTCATCAAGATTTAGATATTTTAAGTCTTAATTCAATGATGCCAGCTGATCACTTCCTAATCAGTTCCTAGATAGATTTCACAAATCTTACAGAAGTGGGATAGTGTATAGTCTTTGTTCCTTTCCTTAAGCATATCAGCTATTTCCTTTGTGATAATTATTTTCCAGGACTAACATCCTAAGTCTCTTAAATCTATTGTGGATATTAGCACTTACTAAGGAAAAACGAAAAACACCCTTTCAAATTGTAGTAACATAATTTTTTTAAGTAGATTTTAAATATTTTAAAAATACAAATATATTTGGGCAAGAAATACGGCTAACCCTCTGGGGGCTTTTTCTCCCCAAACTCCTGTAACTAAGAATCAATAAACACAGGCCTATGGATTAAAAACTTGCTTAAGTTTAATTAAAAAGTTATGCAAAAAATTACTCCCATTTCCCCTTGTGCAAAAAAAGAAAAGTATTAATAAGACTGAATTAGGTCACCAGGGTTTTCACACTGCCTTTTCTTAAGAGATGAGGAAAAGGGGGATAGTAGAGGATAGGAAAGGTAGCAGAATACAACAGTTACTAATAGGGCATTATGTAAAATTGTGGCTGTGTAACCAATGTGATTCTGCAATCTGTATTTGGGGTAAAAATGGGAGTTCATAACCCACTTGAATCTAATGTATGAAATATGAAATGTCAAGAGCTTTGTAATGTTTTGAACAACCAATAATAAATAAATAAATAAATAAAAATAAAATTTATTCAAAAAAAAGAGATGAAGACTAACACATATTTTTCACTATCTACAAGATTAAAAATTGACTTAACACTACTTACTCTGAGCCAGGAGAAAATGGGTGTTGTTTCTTCCCATTTCTTCTCTTCTTTTAGAATAAGTTACTTTAAAGTATCCCCTTTTACATAATCTCTATCAGGGAATCAACTTGACATACAAAAATTTTAATTCAAGGAAGAAAGAACAGTAGTGAAACATTTTGCAATCTTATATGTTTATTTAGCTGACAGGTCTGTATGCCAAGTTCTTGACTTGACCTAATTTTTTTTCCATTTGTTTTTTGGTTTGGGGGGTTTTGTGTGTGTTTTCTTTTTTGCTTTGAGAGGTGATACATAAAGAGTTATGAAAATTCAGAGTTAAGCATTAAGGTGGAATGCACTTATTCCCAATCCTTCTGTTTTTCCAAGTGTCTCGGAACAAACTTGGAATTGAATATATCTAGATATTATTTGATGGTACCTTTTGCTCTTCTGTGAATTCAGAATTGTTGTGTTGAGCTTGGGCCTTTTTTTGTAGATGTCTTGCTAATCTGTAAGAAAACATTTTTTTTTAAGAACTGAAAGCAAACTATCTCAACTGCAACAAAGTAAAATAAATTAAATCTCTTAAAAACAATAAAGTACATAATACTTCGTTCTCTTTTTGAAGTAATTCCACATTTTCAAGGCAAATCTACATTATCCTGAGAATCAAACTTTTTACAAAAAAAAGTTTGTACAAAATAATGATGCAATAAGATACTTTTCATACCATTTCACTGGGACAAATTTCAGAATCTTAAAGCTGCAAAGAATCTCAAAAAGCACATAATTCAACTTTCTTTATTATGCACTAATTTCTTCTATAAACAACCAATAAATATTTTTTCTAGATTCTACTTTAACACTTCCAGTGAGCACCAATAAGAGTATCAACCATAGATACGTTATCATTCTGTCATAATTAATTTCCCAATAAGATTTGCCCAAATCCAAATTACAGCCATGACAATAACTCCATCAAAATATGCTTTTGAAACATTTTTAATGGAAAATAAAGAAAAGCCATCCACCAATCAAAAACAGAAAATACTGCTTGCCCAGTTATCATCATATCTAAAAATGGCAGGTAGGCCTTGAGTGAGTTTTCCAGGATGAATTTATGATGCTAGTCCAAGCTCAACAGTGAAGATCCAAAGCTATTTCTGAGACAGTAAAAGGCAAAAATTTACTCTTATGAAGAAAGAGGGGAAAAAAAGACCAATTTTAGACACAGTATTTGATTAGACATGTTTCTAAACAAGATATAAAAATGGCCAATAAACACATGAAAAAATATTCAATATCATTAGACATTAGGGAAATGCATATCATAATCATAAAATAATTACTTAGCACCCATGCAGATAGAGATAATTTTAAAAAAAAGAGATGAAGAAAATAATAGGCATAGGGAGAGTACGGAAAAAAACTGGAACCCTCATGCATTGCTGATGGGAATGTAAATTGGTGCCAGCCATTGTGGAAAAGTTTAATATAGTTAAATACAGAGGAATTGTATGCTCCATCAACTCCTAGATGGATACATCCAAAAAACTAAAAATAAATGTTCGCACAAAGCACATGTACACAAATGTTTATAGCAGCATTATTTGTAATAATCAAAAAGTCATACAACCAAAATGTCCATCAATTAATGGATGAACAAAACATGGTACATATATTCAGTAGAATATTATTCAGTCATAAAGAGGAATGAAACTCAGATAATATGCTAGCTACAGTATGAATGAACTTCAAAAAGATTATGCTATATAAAAGAAGTCAGATGTAAATGGTCATGTTATATGATTCCATTTACATGAAATGTCCAGGAAAGGTAAATTCATAGAGAAAGAAAGCAGATGAGTGGTTGCCAGGATATGGAGAAATTTAGAATGATTGACACCAGGTATGAAGTTTCTTCTGGGAGTAGGAGAAATTTTTAAGAATTACAATAGTGATGGTTATAACACACTGTGAATACATTAAAGACCACTTCACTGTACACATTAAAATAGTGAGTTTTATGGTATATGCTAAAAAAATGCAAGAAAAAAGCTAGCAAAAGATTTTGAAAATAAGATTGCTATTTTGGTTGAGGTATAGGAGTAGGAATGTCAGCAAGTGCTAACTAGAAAAAGGCAATTAAAAAAGAGAGTTAGTCAAATTTTCATCCATTTACTTACTTGCTTCCAAAGCTGGAAACCACACAATATATTTTCCTAAAATGTCATTCACTTACTCACAGTCTCACAGTTTTATGAATTCTTATGCAGGAGAAGGTACAAATAAATATGGCCCATTGTCCTATTTCTGGATTTGCTTTCTTTTTTTTAAACTCTTGCTGACCTATGTGGACTCTTAAAGGAATTCATGGTCTATACACCCTTAACAATGTCAACTATACATCCCTGAGTTCAGGGAAGTTATAGTGTAATAGTTTCTTTATTTTAATATTTCTACATATAATTTGCTAAGTGTGGCTATCAACCTAAGCAGGATTCTTTTTTTTTCTTTAAATAGTTTTGTTTTGTTATTTTTTTAGTTGTAGTTGGAACCAATACCTTTTATTTTATGTATTTATTTTATGTGGTGCTGAGGATGGAACCCAGTGCCTTGCACATGCTAGGCAAGTACTCTACCAATAAGCCCAAGCTCCAGCCCCAGCCCCTAAGCAGGATTCTTGTCAGGAAAAAAAAAGTATAGCTTTCAACTCCTGTTTAAATACTAATAATCAGGGCTGGGGTTGTGGCTTAGTGGTGGAGTGCTCCCCTAGCATGCACAAGGCACTGGGTTCGATCCTCAGCACCACATAAATGTAAAGAACACCTACAACTCAATAGGTAAGAGATAATTCAATTTAAAAAATAGGTAAAAGATTTGAACAGACATTTCACAAACAAGATTTACAGAGGGAAAAATAAGCATATGAAAAGACATTCAACATTATTAGACATTAGAAAAATGTAAATTAAACCTATAGTTAAGTATACTGATAATGGCTACAATCAAAAAAATAATAATAAATGCTGCTATACAGAGAAACAGAAAACCCCTTCATACTGCTGGTAGAGATATAAAATGGTACACCCAATTTGGAAAATTTGACAGCTACTGTAAAAAGTTACAAACTGAACATATGACTCAGCAATTCTACTTATAGGTATTTATTCAAGAGAAATTAAGAATATGTCCACATAAAATATTGACATGAATGTTCAATGCAGTTTTATTGATAATAACCAAAATTCAAATATCAACCAACTAATGAGTCAATAGGCACATAAAACATGAGACAGCCATACAATTTAATACTGTAAATTCACCAATAAAAAGAAATAAATTCATAATACATGCTAACCCTAACCCTAACCCTAACCCTAAACCTAACCCTAACCCCCAACACTAACCCAAAACCCTAAACCCTAACCCTAACCCAACCCTAACCCTAACCCCAACCCCTAACCCTAAACCCTAAACCCTACCCTCACCCTAATCCTAACCCTAAACCCCAAACCCTAACCCCAACCCCAACCCTAAACCCTAACCCCCTAATCCTAACCCCCTAACCCTAACCACTCCAACCCCAATCCCAACTCTAACCCTAACCCTAACAACCCTAACCCTAACAACCCTAACCCTAACAACCCTCACCCTCACCCTAACAACCCTAACCCTAACCCTAACAACCCTAACCCTAACGACCCTAACCCTAACTACCCTAACCCTAACCCTAACCCTAACCCAACCTAACCCTAACCCTAAATGCCTATTCTGTCTCTAGAAGCAGGTTTCTGCTCTCAAGGTTCTTGAGACAAGATTTACTTATATAATTAACCAGAGAAGAAAATAAGGCTATGTATAATGAAATGCTGAATTAGCTAAATGAACACAAATGAAGTAAATTCAGAGTTAGGACAGGATCCAGGCTTGAAAAAATTGGCTATTTGCAGAGATAGAATGTGGATAAATAGGTACCTTAAGATAAACAATAAAGCTGGGCCTGGTGGTATACACCTGTAATCCCAGTAGCTTGGGAGGCTGAGTCAGGAGGATCATGAGTTCAAAGTCAGCCTCAGCAAAAGCAAGGTGCTAAGCAACTCAGTGAGACCCTATCTCTAAATAAAATATAAAAAAGTATGGGGATGTGGCTTAGTGGTTGAGTGTCCCTGAGTTCAATCCCTGGTACCATCTCCCCCACACAAAAAAAAAGATAAATAAGAAAGTTTTCAAAACCTGCTCTACAGGTATCCTCAGGATCTTGTGAAGGGCAGGGCTACTATGTAAAAGTGGAGAAAGGACACTGCCCCTGCTCCTACCCTGGACTTCAATCAAAAAAGCTCTACTTTTTCTTGAAGTCTGATACTGGGGCTGGGGATATGGTTCAGTGGCAGCAAGCAAGCCCTGGGTTCATCCCCTGCACCACCAAAAATAAAATAAACAAATAAATAAATAGCGTGACAAGCTCCTTAATTTACAAATGCATTTTTTTAAAATCCATAGAGAAATGTCCCAAAGCTATGCAACTAATTAATGATACAGAACCCAGGTCTCTCAAATCCCAGTGCCCTTTTCACACCCAGCATTCCACAGGAAGGTGGATGGCGGTCAGTGCAAGTAAAGATTCTCAGAACATCCCAAACATTACAGCAGAGCCCCCAAACATTACAGCCAGGCCAAAACGTGGGTATACTGCCATGTCACAGGTCTCAAATTGGGACAATCTTGGAGGAGCATAGGAAGAAGGACCCAAGAAAACTTCAAAATAATACACAGTCACCCTCCTGAAACAGGTCTTGAAGTTTTAGGGAATCTTCTAAGAATAAACCCTGCTCAAAGAAATGCTATATTTGAGGTGGGTCCGTGATGGGATTTCCTTAGCAGAATCATTGAGCTGTGTTCCATAAGGGAAGCAGTAAAAGGTTAAAAATGCAGGAAAAGCCTGAACTCAAGGATGAGTTTGTATTTGTTCCAAAGCAATGCTTACACTGCACAGTTTTCAGAAAAGCACTAAGAGGGTGCACCCCTTTCCCCAGGCTGCTGGCTGCAAGCAGAAATGTATAAGCTCCACCAGCCTCTAAGCTTCTACAGCAACACAAGTAATAAAACTGCTAATTTTACTCTTGTGCTCATGTAAGAAGAACTATTATGGTGCTTTAAAAATGCTTCTACCATCAGTTGGCTACTCCCCACAGCATCCCTTCTACACTGGTATTGTGACCACCTTATTATTGGGAAAAATAACTGTAGAAGTCAATACCAGAGTCAAAATAAGATGTCTGGAACTTATTAAAATACTCAGTCCACACAGCAGCAGCAGCATGAACACATATCTCCCTAGCTAGTACTCATATGCTTATCACATTTAATTTACTAAAAAAATTCAATTTTCTCAAGGAACTTAAAACCTAGTAAGATCCATCCAATCATGTCTCAAGCAACACATTTAAAATGAAATTCCTACCTTGCTTCCCCAAAAGCACCCATTCTCAGCTTCCTTACAACTATCTGTTCACAGCACTATTCTTCTCTGGATAACCAAAGCTCAAAACTTTAATATTTTCTTTGTCTCTAACTAGCTGTTAAACACTTTAGAATAAGTGCTTTGGTCGCAGCATTGTCCAGAACAAAAACAAAAGACTTCAACACTCCCTACTGCCTAGCAAATGAAAGCAAACTCTTCCACCAGGGCAGGGTACTCAGTGCTCTGTACAGAAATGCCCCAACCTGCCTTCCTCCACTCTCCAATATACAGCCCAGGCAACAGCTAGTCCAAAAGCCTGTACTTACTTCCCAATATACTTAGTGCTTATTACAGGATAAGATCTGGGGAAAGTCACTTAATCTGAACATTATTTTACTCCACTCTAAAATGGGCATAATAATGCTTGCCTGAAAAGTCTAACTGAGGTAATATAAAATGAGTGCTGTCATAAATTTTAGGGCACTATAAAAATACAGACATTATCATTATGTCACAGTTATGGTAATTTTATTTATAGTTCTCTTGCTCAGAAAAGAGGTAAGTTAGCTCCAATAAAACACAAAATAACAAGAGTTTAAAGATGGAAGCAATAAAAGAAATACAAAACAAATGTAAGATCATAAAATGGAACTGGGAATGAGTCTAAGAAAAATGCACACCACAACTGCATGTAGATTAGCTTCCTTTCAGGTGAAAAATTTGGCCTAAATACTGTATTTGATTTGAAAATGAAACAAAGTCAATTAGACAATTCTATGTCTACAAGATTAAAAACAAACCCAGTGGTAAGAAATAAAACAGTTCCTATGACAAAATGCTGTTCTTCCAAGTCATGTAATTGGACAGTCTCCTCACAGCCCTCACAGGGTGTCAGTGATCCTGTTGCTGTTCCATGATGTCTGCATCCCTGGCAGCACTTGTAACGCACATGTGGCTCCCAGAGACTCCTCGTTAATCCTAACACACCACTTCTATCTCCCCAGGCTTTATTTCAGGACTCTCCAGCACCCCTGCAGGGACAGCACCTGCTGGCCTCTGAGCACAGTCTCTCTGCAGCAACCTTCCATTTTCCCACTCCTCTAAATTTATTTTGCTCAGCTCAAGTCTCACCTTCTACATAAGGCCACTCTGAGCAGCAGGAATGTAGGAAAGGGAGAGATGGAGGATGGAGAGTCAGCAGGGCCCACCTGTGTGGCTCCATGGAGATACTAGGCTCTCCACACAAGAAAAAAGGAGAGGAGAAGGAGAGAGGTGGGAGCGAGCCCAAAGTCCTGTGTTCTTATCTGTTAGAACAGTTCAGCAATGAAGGCAGGTCAGGTCGGCAGGTCAGTTACCACACCAGGGTAAGAACACGGTGCTGGGTGAAGCAAAGCTTTACAACAGATTCTATCTACACTGCCTTCAGGCCATAACAGGCTACTACGGATGCTCTGGTTGATTCTAACTCGGACATGCCTCATTTCTTCTCTGATTTTCACTTCCACGTGTTTTAATATGCAATATATACCTTGTTTTTAAATTTCCCTTGCTGAAATAAATAAACCAATCTCTTCACAGTCTTATATTTACTTGTTATCCACAAAATGACAGACACAGGACCAGATATACAGCAGGTCATTTTTTAAGCTAAAAATTATTTAAGACACCTATTTTTTAAAGATAACACCTTGTTGCAGTATAAATCAGCAAAAAGAAGCAACTTTTTTTTCATTAAGCAGACCATTAAAATAACTGCACTAAACATGAAGACACCCAAGTCACTTTTTCAGTGCATGCACACAGCCATCAGTACAATTCCAATACTTAGACCACATCACATGTTAAAGCAAATGTGTCTGAAAACATGTAACACATTTCCTTCCCAGCCATTCCAGTTTATATTTTCTATTGCACAGACAATGCTCACTAGGGGGAAAAATAAATCCTACCATAATTTGTTATTTCATTCATTTAATTTTATACACTGTTTCTTCAGTTCTAACCTAAGACACAATAAAGTTACAGAGAATTATGAATTATGTGACAAATTAAACTGTACTTGATATGATTTTCAGTACTGCAGGCTATATAAAGCTGACACAAACACTCATATTAAGCTTAGTTTTATACTTTTCACATTTTTTCAATTAATATAATGTATCCTCTCTAAATATCCAGTTTCCTGGACAGAACTTCAAAAGACAAGCAAAACTAGTTTGCTGATTCTTCTTCTGCTCAATTACTAGTCCTGTCAGCAAAATTTGAGCAAAACTGAAAACTTTTGTCTGCTTAAACTGGGGAAGGCCCCACAGAAAAGCTCTGTAAGATATCCTCTCACTCAATGAATTAACATCCTACAGTGAAACACACAGAACCTTGTCAACTACACACACTGCATATTAAGAGCTTCTTCAAACCACGACTTGTGAAACGAAAGAAAATTTTCATATTCCAACTTCTACACTGTGAATAGATCAGTAAGCCAGGCAATGGCTCCACACGCTATTTTTGTTGCTATTGCTATTACTGATCAAGAGTGTGTAAGAGCTCATTGTCAGTCTAGAACACAGAAATACTTCAGCACAAAATAAAATCAATTTAAACCAGTTACTCAGTCATCTTTATTCATAAAGATTATAACAACAATGTGCAAAAATATATAAGGAAACTACTCCTGTGCAGCTTGGTTGGGTGAAATGTGTACAGATGTTTCCTATATTATAGGTTATATACATAAGTCAAATTTCCTATATAAAACTAAATTTGGGAGTTGGGGAGGAGACATTTGAATATTAATTTATTTTTAAAGATGCAGATAGGACTTTGTGCAATGTATTTTTGTAAATGTTTTTCAAAATATTTGTCTTTGTTAGTGTTTCTTTTGCTGCCACCAAATTGGTAAGATGCTATTGAGATGTTTAGAGAGTTTAAATTTTTAAAAGTGCACCTGATATTTCAGATGAATAATAAACAGTATATTTCTTTTCTCAAAAAAATATATAAGGAATCTACTATCCTTTGTGAACTTTAATTATCAACTCTTTTAACCACCCCCAAAGACATTTCTATTATTTAGGCAACATAACAAAGACAAAAATTAAGCAAAATTCTGGCCCAAAGGGTCTCTCCCCCAAAAGGGAAAGATCCATTCACAAAGGATACAAAAACTCAAAGTAGATGTGTTACTAAATGAAATCCACAACTTTTAAAACTAACCCTAAGATTAGATTTCCTCGAAGGAATAAATGCCTGCTCAAGCATTTGGCATTGAAGAAGATATGGAAAACAAGAACATGGTGACAAGGAAGGGGCAGGTTTTGTCCATGACCTGTTTTGTTCTGTAAACAATAATTATCTGAATAATTCTAAAAGCAGAACCTCCTTTAGGAGAAACACAACTTTATACTAATCAACAAAACCATGTCACTGAACCAGCACTGATGTGTAAACGCAAGTTAAGGCAGTTGCCCACCATTATTTTTAGTAGTGCTTAAAAGAAGACTAAAATGCAAAACGTAGGGCTGCTGGTTTTCAATATAAAAACAAAACAAAAAAACAGTAAGTGAGTGGTCAATTTTAAAACACACACAACTAGATTCAAAATCAAGCAATACAGATTCAAGAAACATTTCAACTCCTTTTTTTTAACAACAAACTTATTTTAAAAATTTTAAAAATCTAGTTTTATCATTTTAGAACTACCAACCTAAGATATTCAAGGTTCTCTTAAATATCTTTGGAGGCTTGATGAGAGTAATTTGACACTCTGAACCCTGAAATTATTCCAAAAGCCACTAACCAGATGAGTGACATATAAACAATTACTTCAACCTAGGCAGTAATGAGTACATCTTATTTCTTCTGCTCTTTGCTATACACTGATGCAGAGAATAACAAATTAAAACTGTGACTGAAAGCAACATCATTTATACCTAAGTAACAGCCACAGTTTGTGTTTTCCCTGACTACTGGTGTTTTTGACTATGACAAAATGAAAGAAATTTAAAAAGTTATTTTGGGGAAAGAGGTTAAAAAGTACTTTTAGTAGCTTGGAAGCAGGACAGTCCTTTAGAAATTAACTACATTTGATCAGCTGTCATACAAATGCTCAAGATTTGCACCATTACAGTTAACAAGGGGGGCAAGCTGACAAAGAATCACGAGTGGGCTTTCTGGTGAGACGCACTCTAGATGCCTGTAAAAGAAGCCAGGCAGCCATGCAGGAGCTCGGAAGGGTTCACCAGCAACCAAAATACCCTACCACACTTGGCCCACAAGCAGGGTGAGGAATAAAGCACAGCAATTTGATCACATTCCCACAGCACTTTTAGTCATTACCATAAGACACACTAGTTAAAAACATGATGAAAAATGCCTGAGAATCTACCAATACATAAAAATCATAAAGTGGAACCATAACCTTGCAATAGAACTATTTAAAAAATCATTAATCAAAACAAAAGGCTCAAATTTAGCCAGACTAATTAAGAGAAATTCAAAAATAATTCTAATTACGTTTTTAAAAATTTTAAAGCACATACTTTCCTGTAGGTAGTCCACCTTATTTTAAACACTAACTTCAACCTAAAACAATATACTGCTCTCATTCTCTTGAATTCAGCTCAATGCATTCAAATAGGCTCTAAAATAAATGGCACCTCCCTAAATGTGGACATTACGCTGATTAAGAAACACAGCTTCTTATAAAAATTTGAGGAAGCACAACAAACCCATCTGAAATAAGCATGTATATGAAACACTTTTATAATTATCCTTATTTAAAATCCATGCTCTTCTCTTGAGAAGAAATGAATTTTTACTATAGCATGGAAAGCTAATCACAGTATAAGGCTAGTTAACAACATCCATCCTTTTTCTACATTAAAAATATCTTAACAATGAAACTTAATGTGTTACCTGAAATTTGTAAAATGCAATGTGTATTTTATCATCCCGGATAAACTATCTACAGCCTCAGTAGCGGTTAAATTGCAGTTATAAAGGAAACTATCCCAAGATAAATGGTTTCCCTATGAGGAGGCTTCATTGCTACACTTCACCTCAGGACAATGAATCAAAGTAACTGCACCTTGTCCTCTGTTCAATGGCATCATCAGTCTGACCACATGTTGGGAATCGGGTGCAAAACATGCTATTTAAGGCATAAAACCATATTACTCTTTTTGTTCATCAGACCTCCTGCTTCAGGTCTCTAAGGCGGTCATTCACCTGAATATTCTCCAGAAAACTAGTTATTTCCTCCCTGATGCATTCAGGGCCTACCTACTGGAAGGGGGGCAGGATGGAGAGCACGAGTTATTTTAAGTTAGCTTGCTTTTAATCCTTTAGCCGATCAAATCTTAAGATTTTGTTACAAGTTAAACTAAAGACTACTGTCCCACAAAGTATCTGGCTACCACCACTCTTCAGTGACCTACTGTGATGGAGGGTTTGACCTTAAATACCATTCCCTGAACACTCACCTTAAGAGCCCACACACACACACACACACACACACACACACACACACACACACACACACAAAGAAAAGTGGATTATCTGAACAGTTTACCCGGGAAGGGCCAACCATCACGACCCCGTTTCCTGTAAACAGGAAAAGTGATCTGCCCTTCCCGGGCCAACTGTCCTAAATCACCTAAACCCGAGATTCTCTGACAACTCGATGCTGCGGGGCAGGCGTGGGAGAGGAGGGTCGCTCAGGGCGGCAGACGCGCTCCCCACCGCCGCACTCCAGCTCTGTGCCCGACCTGCGGGGGTAGAGCGCCAGCGGGCGTCGCCTCGCGGGCTCAGCGCCGCGGTGGGCACGGGAGCTCTGCCGCCGGCTCCAGGAGCTGAGCGCCGAGATCTCGGGGGCGCCGGGCTCCCCCGCTAGCAGGGGCTGGCGCTGGGTCCAGGCTCCCGGCCGGAGTCCGAGGCCGGGCGGGGCCGTCCCTGCGGCCCGCGAGGGTGTGAGTGTGGGGGGGTGGGCTGCCGGAGCCCGTGGGCTGCTGCACATGGGCGAAGGGAGAATATAAACACAGCGTTGGGCTGTGAGTGGCCTCCTCACCGGGCCGCGCCCCACTCCACGCCCTGGACCGGCCCGTGCCCCTCAGGCAGCGTGGGCGCCCCGCCACCCGCGTCCCCGGGCCTCACGGCTGGCGACAATCCCGCCGAGGCCGAGGCAGACTGGAACCTGCATGCGGACCCCGACCTGGGCACTCCGGCCCTGCCGCCCCAGTCCGCCACCGCCCTCCACGAACTGGGAGCGCCCGTCCACATTGTCCTCCAGGCAGAGCTAGGGATTGAGCCAGACTGCCTTTCCTCCCTGCTCCCTGTCTTGGTGCCTGCCCAGCTGCCTCCCACCCTGCCTTCCTCCTGCACCTGCATGTTCAGTCCTTCACTTTGTCTCCAGGTGTTGAGGTGCCCCCTTTTTTCTCTGCATTTATTGATTCCATTTCTGCTCTTCCTCTCCTTTCCTGCTGCTTCCTATCCTTCCTCATAAGCTGTTTCCAGATAAACTCTCCCTGCATTTATTCATCAACCCTCGACAGTCTGACAACTGCTCAAATCATTTTCCTGAAATCACTTTACTGGAAGTCACTGATGACCTCCCAGCTGCCAGATCTGATGACATCTTCACTCTTCATCTTGGCCTATCTCAGCAATTTGACAATGCCGATGGTTGCTTCCTTCTTAAAGCCATCTCTGCCTCTGTCCTCAATGACAGATTGCTCTCCAGTCTCTCCTCTTACCTCTCTAACCACTTCTTGTTTTTCCTCACTGGATCCTCTTCTTCCCATCTAACATAATACTCTCCAGGGACCTGTTCTTGCCCCTCTGTTCATGGGGCAGACAAGCTTATTTGCTGTCAGCTTCTCTCTCTGAAGGTGACTCCTAAATCTGCAGCGTTAGTCTTATCTCTTCTCTGATTGTCAGGTGATGCTACATTTCTCTCTCTTACTAGGGTATAAACCATGCAAGGACTGGGCTCTAACCTCATTATTTTAAAAAATCTCTATCTTTAATATTATAGTACAGGGCCTCGACATAGTCTATGCTTAGTATCTCTTTTAAAACAGACTTTCTTGCATTCTTCCATCTGTATTATAGTGACCATCCAATGCCATGTAAAAGTCTCCATTTATCCACAAGCATCAGTCACCTGTACCTGGCATTGCTCTAGGCACAACATTTTCTTTGGATTTTTGGAATATTCTAAAATCAATATACATTTAATTCAACCTTATAATCTTTCAAGCAGCATCTAAAATCCTATATTTTATCTACTATAAGATGCACTTTTCTCATATTTTGATATCTGAAATCAACATGTGTTGTACAAGAAGGTAATTGTCATAGTCTATTTGGCAGTATTTTTAATAGTAAATAAAATAATGGAAGATCTTATAACCAGTGATATTTTTAATTCTATGAAATATTGTATTTTATTCTGAGAGGATTTAAAAATATCCTTCTAACATTTTCTATCAACTCGGAAATGTTTAATAATTCTTAGTGTACTGGTGGGGTTTTTTGTGTTTTTTTAATGCAGGAAAAGAGATATTTAAAGGCTTTTCAATATTTAGGTTAAAATGGTGATTTCCATTAGGACAGGTTCACACATCCATATAGTCCTCTGCTTCAAATACACAGCAATGATGGGTAAAATAGATAAAGAGAAAACTAAAAAGAAGAAGTCTGAAATAATAATTTCCACAAGCTAGGCAGAACACACCAATGCAAACCATGCACAGGTCTGTTGCTTTGGGGCTGCTACTCTGCAGCTCAGAGCAAGTGGTGTGCTACTAAGGAACACAAAGATGCCAGTCACTGCCCCATCTCTTTCTCTTTCACTTTCACACACACACTGCACCACATGCATCTTTTGTAATTGGTAGGTTCTCTCTATAATTTCATTTATTTTAATAGATTCATTTTTTTTTGTAGTGATGCTGGGGGTTGATCCTAGGGCCTTCTATATGCTAGGCAATCATTCTACCACTGAGCTACATCCCAGCCCCTTAATAGATATATCTTACATAAAAATCAGAACTGCAACATTTTATGGTACAGAGAAGTTTCATGTTTCATGTTCCCCACTTCCTCTCCTCTTTGGGAAATTCTTTTTATTAGCTTGTTATGTATCCTTCCAACACCTCTCCTTGCAACTTTTTTTTCTTGCAAAATAAGAAAAATACATGTACATCTACATATAGACTCTCCTTTTGCTCCCTTTCTTAAAAAGCTAGTGCACCTTACATGCTGCTTTGTATCTTGTGTTTTCACTTAACGGTACCTGCAAGAGATTCCTCCTCATCCAGACATGGAGATCTTTATCATTCTTTTTCTGTGGCTCTGTGCGATTCCCTGTGTCCAGCATGGTTTACTCAACCAGTTATCTCTTGGTGGACAGGCATATTTATAAATATAGCCTGGTGCACTGTGACAGTGACTGGTGTCACTGCATACTCCCAAGAGCCTTTGTAAACAGAGGCTGAGTAAAGCCTCGTCTAAGTGCTGCCTGGGGCTGCAGCTTCACAGGAAGTTGAGAGGAGAACAAGCAGGAGGACAGAGACACAACCTTGCAAGAGCAAGTGTGTGGAACCACCTCCCCGAGCCCCTAACCTCCATCCTGAGATCTGGGAGGTAGAATGGAGGTGACCAAAGAACTAGGAAACAGCAAATGAGAGAGAGTTCAAAACATGTATGTATGCAGGGATAACAATATATATATCAAAGTAATGTGTGTAAATGTTAATATCACATAGTAAATATTTTATTAAAATTAAATACTAATAAATAGTAAATTATATTCAATTCATATTAAAGCAATTTATCCAATTTTAAAATCGGTTTTGTACCTAAAATTTAGACCAGGATTAGTTCCCAGTGGTTTAAAAATGAAAAATAAAAGTAAAACTTCTAGAAGAAAACATCAATGATTTCCTTTATAAGAAAGCTATTTCAGGGGCTTGGGTAGAGTGGTTGTCTAGCATGTGTGAGGCCCTGGGTTTGATCCTCACCACCACATATAACTAAATAATATAAAGGTATTGTGTCCGCCTACAACTAAAAGTATATATATATATATATATATATATATATTAAAATTTTTTAAAAGAAAGCTAGTTCAGTAATATTGTCAGAAAAGAAACAATTAAAAGCAAAAAGGAATAAAAATGCATTGTAACAAAAAACTGAAGCATCAAGAAACTCTAACAATTATGAATTATATGAAACTAACAACCTACCTAAAGAAATATAAAATAAATAAAAATTGCTCATTATGAAGAGAGATCAGTAAAATCACAAGCATAGAAGTTTATAATACAAAAGAAATTATACCTACTGTTATTACTTCACCAAAACTACAAACTAACCATGGTACCCATCCCCTATCATTATAATCAAATCAGTGTGTTAAGATTGAGCCTAAACTGTGTGTACCACTAGTGTCCAGCCATGTCTGGACATATCTGGTAGGGAAAGAAATGGAAAGTGTGTGCTCTTGAAGACCAGAGAAATGTACTGGGAGAAAAAACTGCTCCAGGTGATCCTGGTGCTGCCAACTTGACCATGCCTCCGAGTCCATTTTGGTCTCTTAAAAAAATAGGTGACTAGGATTCAAGCTTTATGTCTGTCCTGAGGCTAAACTACCAGCTCAGAGTCCCATAAGCCTTCATCTGTGGAGTCCTATGGAGAAGTAGCTCTAGTTGCAGGGATGATATTAAAAATAGGTAGCACCTTGTGTGTTGTGACTAGACAAAACAGGCACCTCTGTTTTGTGGTACTTCGTCAGGACGTGCTAGATGGTTTCTGTACTGGGGCACACCTGATGGATTTCAGCCTGTCCACAAGGTCTCCTTTGACACTTCCAGGAGGACAGGGGAGCTCTGATTCCCCTTTGACAGAGTTGAACACACAAAAGGGGGAACTCTGCCTATTCTGACAAATGGGATTGCAGTGCTTGTGGGAGAGGGACCAGCAGCACCAACCAAAAGTAGCAGCGGGCTAGTTATGGGCTTCTGTTCTTCTCTTTCCAGAGATATCATTTCCAGAGAGAAAAACTACAAGACCTCTCCCCAAGACCATTGTAGTCTATTGGTAGTCACCAGGATGGATGAAGTACACACTATGAATGAAGTATATGCTGTCAGGGGAGCTCAGAGCAGGTGTCTTTGACTCCTAACTTACACCAGTGCAGGTGAGGAGTAGATAAGAGCTAGTAAACAGAACCCTTGGACCATCACTAGCTTTCTGATCGGGTGGCTGACGGTCCCCTCATGAAGAAAATGCACAAGAAAAGCGTCATGGCTAGAAGAAGGACCAGCAGGTGTTAGTAGAAGGAATATAGCGGGAGGAGATGGTAAATGTAACACTTTCACTTCACTTTTAGCCATCCTTGGGCCAGAAGGATCATTTCAGTGCATGGTGGTCTGAGGGACTGAAGTTCAGAGAATTGGTAACTTGCCTGAGTCGCTAGGACTGAAATCTCAACGCAGTACCACTTGCATTAGCTCGCCTCCCGCAGGCAGCTGCCCCAACCTAGGAAAGGGAAAGTCCAGTCCTTGTCATTGCCAGAGAGTTCTGATTGCTATTTACTTTCTCATCTATTTCATATTATGATAATGTTTTCCTGGAATTGGATGATATAATACTAGAAATTGAAGATGTTTATTCGCAACAAAGATTACATATGCAGGCTTCCTGTCATAGCCTAGGGAAGTTGCTCACATCATTCATGATTTCCAGTCTTCTCTGAATATGATAATGTTTATTTTAGGAAATCTGGTTTTGCTGCTGATCTTCCAAAGGAAGGTAGGCAGACGGGGGGTGGCGGTGATATACCCTTTGGGTATTTATTGAGCCTGGAGTCCTCCCCAAATTAGCTTGCTGGGAAGTATTGCATGTGATGAATGATACAGTATGTAAATGATGCTGTAGACATTTTTCTTTGTAATAAAGCAAATTATTCTAACAAAACTATTTTGTTTCATTTCTTCATGCAAAATTCATGTTTGAATTCCATCTAGGCCCTAAAACTTTAAATTTTCAGAACAAGTTTTGTGCATTATTAAATTTATACACCACTACATTATGCTTTTGAAACTGATTATACAATCTAATTAATTCAGAATATTAACTACAATTTCTGTAAAATGAATAGGGTAATGTTGATGGGGGTGATGTGTATAGATCCAACCATCTCTTCCCCTCTTCATAGCATCCCAATTATATGTATACCAAAAACTGTGTCTCTGAAGTCCCCCATCCAGTAGCTTCTATCTGAGGTACAGCCAAGACCAAAAGTCAAGTTTTGTTGATGTTATTGATGTTGTTTGTACTGGGGATTGAACCCAGGGTCACTTTACCCTGGGATACATCCCTGATCCTTTTTTTATTTTTTTATTTTGAGATAAGGTCTTGCTAAGTTGCTGAGGCTGACCTCAAACTTTCAAACCTCCTGCCTCAGACTCCTGAGTTGCTGGGATTATAGTTGTGTACCACTATGCCCAAAACTTGAGTTTAAATACTTCCAGGTAGATTTAAAAAAAAAACTTAAAAATTTGCACTTCACTCCTAGGAAAACCCTGCCAACTCTCTGCCAAAAGTTAAAACCCTGACTGGGATATAGCTCAGTTGGTAGAGTGCTTGCCTTACATGTACAAAGCCTTGGGTTCAATCCCCAGCACCACCACCACCAAAAAAATAAATTAAAAAGCTAAACCCCTGGATTTTTTTGTTTGCTTGTTATACTTTTTTTTTAACTAGGATTTTCACAAGAGTCACATGATTACTAAATCCAAAGCAGATAAAATGTCCAATTAAAAGTGTGATGAGAGTAATGTAGACGCCAAGGAACCACCTCCCTAAGAAAAGTAAAAAGAATGTATTCACAACCATGGACAGAGAATAAAAGGGCCAAAGCTCCAGGTGGTAGTCCAGGACCATCTGGTGGGGTTGCCAGGCTGGCCTCAGGTCCCTGGAGACCCACCAGAAATGATCAAAATCATTTTTACCCTTTACTAATGAAGTTAGTGAAACAGCACACAGTGTATTTTGGTAGACCCTCCATAAAAATTAAAACATTAAATAAAAAAAAACTAAGGAACAGACACCATTTTTAATTTTTTCCCCTCTTACCTCACTCCTCCATTAGAAAGATTACAACATTCCAAATCTAAAAGACCATTTTGGTTATCTAGAAAACAGACTGACTTACAGTATTCCATTTCCTCATCATGTAAAACAAGGAAAAATGTTCTATATCATGATCCAATTCCCGTTCTTCAGTTTAAAATAAAGGGCCATATCTGGAGTACTTGATATCAACCATGTTGATATCAAGTACTCCAGATGTCTCACGGTCCCACCAGCCTCTGGATACAAATGAAGTTAAATTTCCATCAATAATCCAAAAGGGGGCTGGGTTGTGGCTCAGAGGTAGAGTGCGAACCTACCATGCATGAGGCACTGGGTCCGATCCTCAGCACCACATAAAAATTAAAAAATTAAAAAAAAATAATCCAAAAGTTCTGTTCTCAGCACTGTCCCCATCATGGCAGGGCAAAGGCACACCCCATCCAACATTGTCCTTTCATATTCCACTGTGACCCTGCCAGCCAGGAGAAGGCTTCCTCCGAAGTCACACAGCCTCCAGCCCCTTGGCTTACCAAATGCCCCAGACCCTTGTGATCTGGCCATGCTGGATGTCTAGCTGAAGTGGGAGAGGGCATCCACCATCACCGTGTCCCAGAAACATCACTGTTCATGCCTCAAGTCCTACCAAGTACATTTAAGAAAACTATGTTGTCTTCAGGCCCACCTAAGAAACAGACACCATTTTTAATTCTTTCCCCTCTTACCCCGCCCTCATGTGCTCCCCCCCATCACAGAAAGAAGCACAGGTTCTTGAAACTGCCAGCCAGGGCTTAGCAGACAGACTCAACTGAATCTGGCTGGGATTATTCTAGAACATCAAGTACTGTAATGGATATTTTTAAGTTCTTGGGGGAAAAAATACCAGAATTACATGGAGCATTGATTTTTAAAAAATACCAGTGTTTTTAAAAAGTAGTTTTGCATTCTTATCAAGAGGAGCACGCCTCTCCCACCTCTCTGAAGTTGCTCAGTGCTTGCTTTTTGAGGGAAGAGTGTCCTTTTGTGGAGGGTTACTATTTTATCTGTCACCTTGGCATCAAGCCTTCCCCTATAACTGGGTTTTGACATGTAAAGCGGGAGTCAGCCTTCAAGTCTTTCCCACATGGATGGATGTCATAGCCCCAGCAGGACTTGTCAAAACAACTACCTGGTGTCCCCTGCTTTGCAATGAGGATTTCCTCACAGTTCAGTGTCACACATCAGTTGTGGGCCCTTGTATTCTATACTTTTAAAGATCATTTTTACTTTTAATTAACAAATATAATTATGTGTATTTATAGGGAACAATGTAATGCTTTGACATATATTTACAGTGTGGACTGATTAAATCAGACCAATTAATATATCTGTCACCCCACATACTTATTTTATTGTGGTAAAAATGTTTTAAACCTACACTTTTAACAATTTGAAATACACAGTGTGTTTCTGTTTGTTACAGTCACTCTCTGTGCAGTAGACCACTACAGCCTTAGGCCACCTTGTTCTCTTGGTAAGAATCTACCTTCTCCCTGTCCACACCCACTGCCCACCTTCGGCCTCTACTCTCTACTTATGTGAGTTCAACTCTTTAGAGTCCTCACATAAATGAGACCATGTAGTATTTGTCTTTGGACTGGCTTATTTCATTCAGCATAGTGTCTGTACATTCATCCATGTCACAGGGAAGAGGTTTCAACTGTGTATCTTTATTCACTATGTTTTCTTGATCTGCTGATGGACATTCAGATTGCTTCCCTATCTTAGCTATTGTGAATAAACGTATAAACAGAAGAGGGATTGTTGGGTCCTATGGCAATTCTACCTCTAGTGGTCTGAGGAACCCCCATACCGTTTTCAATAATGGTTATATTAATTTACATTCACCAAATTGCACACAAGAGATCCTGCCCAGCCACACCCCACCAATATGTTTTGTCTTTTTGATAGTAGCCAAGCCAACGTGTGAGATGATATCTCACTGTGATTTTTCTCTGCATGTCACTGATTATTAGTGATGATAAACATTTTTTTTCATATCTATCTGTTGACCATTTGTATGTCTTCTTTTGAGAACAGTCTGTTTAGGGTCTTTGCTTATTTTTCAGTTGGTTTATTTCTCTTGCTGTTGAGTTGTTGAAGTTCCCTGTGTGTCTGTTAGCCCTTATCAGACATAGGGTTTGCAAACTGCAGACCTTTTTAGCTCCATGCATCCCCTTTGCCTGTCCTTTTGTTGGAAAGAGAAGAAGAGAGAGATAAGAAATGGAATGCTTGCCTAAGCCGATGTTGTGCAGGATTCCCCTCTACTGTCTTCCAGGTGTTGTGGAGGGTCCCCTCTACTGTCTTCCAGCTGTTCTACGGTTCGGTTCCCGTCTGGCAGAACGATGAGTCTACTATTGAAACTCTCTATTGAATTTTTCTGTTCTGCCATTATGTTCTCCAGCTTCAGGGTTTCTGTATTTTTTCCTATTTATGATATCAGCTTTTTTATAAAACTTCTAATTTTGTTAATTCATTGTTTTCCTGATTTTATTTAGTTATTTATCTGTGTCATCTTGCATTTCATTGAGCTTCTTTAAGATATTTATTTTGAATTCTTTTTTGATTAATTTGTTTATTTCCATTTCTTTGTAGTCAGTGATTGGAGTTTTGAGTTTCTTTTGGTGGTCTCATGGTTGTGTGATTTTTCATTAAAACTACCCAGAACAAAATCCTGAATAATTCAAGAAATAACAGTTTTTGCTCTTTGAATAATTAATTCTGGAAACTTCTTGTTTATCAAAACTGCTGATATACACTCCTTAAATTGAAATTTTAATTCTGCAAGCATGCATAAAAATATATTTCAACCATAACATCAGGAAAAGTGAGTTCCTGATTTTGCCTTGGAAACACCAGGATAAGTGATAAGAGATGCTTCATTTTTTTAATTAAATATTTATTTTTTTGTAGTTGTAGTTGGACACAACAACTTTATTTTATTTATTATTTTTATGTGGTGCTGAGAATCGAACCCAGGGCCTCGAACCTGTGAGAAGAGTGCTCCACCGCTGATCCACAACCCCAGCACCCTTGTTTCTTTTTCTTTTTTAAAAATGTGTTTGCTGGGGCTGTGGATGTGGCTCAAGTGGTAGCGTGCTCGCCTGGCATGTATTTGGCCCGGGTTCGATCCTCGGCACCACATACAGACAAGGATGTTGTGTCCGCCGAAAACTAAAAAATAAATATTAAAATTCTCTCTCTCTCAAAAAAAAAAAATTAAGAAAATGTGTTTGCTGCCAGGTGCAGTGGCACATGACCATAATCTCATGGCTCATAGGGATTGTAAATTCAAAGTCAGTGAGGCCCTAACCAACTTAGTGAGACCTTGTCTCTATAAAAAGGAGAAACTGCTGGGAATATCGTTTGGTGGTTAAGTTCCCTTGCGTTCAATCCCCAATCCAAAAAAAAAAAAATCATCCATTGATGTCATCCTACTGATAGTAAGGTAGGTACAAGAACATATTGAGAAAGAGTAAGAACGTATTGGACCAAAAGTCAACCATGTTACTTCAAAGTAGTCAATAAACATTTTAAACTAATCTGGTCTTTTCCATGACTCTGAGTCTAACTTCATGTTTTGCATAAGCACAAAGGTGTTGTATCTGATTCTGCACCATTTTTTATTTCTATCAGGAGAGTACACTTTTTTAGCCATTGAAAGATTTCTTCAAAGTGAAATATTTTTTAAAAATGTATATGATTTTTTTAGTTTTTCCACTAAAAACTTTACTTCAGAGGCTTCAGCAATGAGAATTAGGTGAAAAAACAGCATCCCATGTGAAAACACCTTTTAAAAAAATAATAAATTTCTTTATTGTTTGCTTCTTTGCTTTTGACATTTAGGTTTTTTCCTCCTGCTAGTTTTCTCTTCACCCAGGGTTTATTCTTAGTATTTTCATTACTTGAGATGGTTTTACCAGTTGGCGGTTTACACCAGCTCTTCTCTGCTGCTCTTTATTTGTGTGTGTATAACAATAAAATGTATAGTGCAGTGGGCCAATCAGCTTTTAAATCCTCCAGGAGGCATACAGCAAGTGCTGACTCTATGGTAGGCAAAATTTAGAAGCAAATCTAAATTTTCCTTGTTTGAAACTTCTAAGAGAAGCCTTCTAAGTTTGCTGAAATAGAATTTCTGAAGGTAATTAATGCACAGAGCACTTTAAAAAGTTTTTATTCTGTCACATAAGTTAAAGATTTTCTCAGAAGACATTTTACCTTTTAGATTATATAAAAGTGGTATTCATTAATTTTTATGGATGAACATGTGTATGCATTTTCACGTAAATCAAATCTGTTATAGTTTGAGATTTAAAAAAGACCAAAAACTCTACAATGAGATTTTAAAGTTTGACATAGCAGTTTAAAAGTATAAGGGAATAGAAGAGATTCTATTAGTCATGTTTTAGTTGCTGTGACCAAAATTTCTGACATAAACCACTGAAGGGAGGAAGGTTTCTGTTCTGGCTCATGGTTTCAGAGCTCTCAGATCCGAGGACAGAACTTCCCTACCTCTTCATCATTTTCTACTCTTTAGAAAGACACTTAACACAGCCTCTGATTTGTTCTTCTTGGGTCAGATATTCCCACTGGCTGCTAAACTTCGCACTGTGTGGGTTGGGCTCCATGTGCCCTGTATTGAGTTGGCAGATAGGAGAGGTGATGTGAGATGTGGGAAGTGGGAAGTGGGAAGGGGAGGTTCAGGGCGAGGGAACTTAACTCACAGGCACACCACTGAGGGTGTAGATAAACTGTCCCTCCCCCCCTTGTTGTGACTCTTAATTTAGAGCAGTAATTCACTAACTAAAACTCAAAAATTATATAAGATGTCTGGTTAATGAATGCATCACTGTGGCCTATGTACATGTTAGCCATTGCCTCGATAATATTGTGTAATAAAGAGCCACAATGTCTCAAAGTCCCTCAAGGGAACACATGCATTGAGGTATCACAATCAGGAAGCTCTAGGCTCAGGTGTAACTGAGAAGCTCTGATTTGGGCTGCAAATCTTTCAGCTGGGATTCCTGAACAAAAAATCCATGGTCCTCTTTCTGGAACTAGTGGGCTAGCAGGGCCATATTTTTTTAATGATCATGACAGAGGTATACAGCAAACACATTTCAGGCCTCTACGTTGTCATATTTCTAAATCCAAAGCATGTGTCTTGGGTGAGTTCCAAGTCATGAGACAGGGAGGCCCCTCCACCTTTAGTGGGAGGCACCCTGCAGGTGCTCCAAGGGAGGGGGCAGACTACGGCCAATAATCCAATCTATCTCAGCCTGTAGCTCCAGTACAAGTCAAGCAACTCTTCTGTTTTCAGCAATCTTAATAGAGCTTTCTCTATTTCATCATGTCCAGTATCTATTAAGTGAGGAAAAAAAGTGAAGAAAACATTGATAAACTGAAACTACATAGTCAATAACCTCTATCCTTTCCATCTGTCCATCTCAAAGATTCTAACAGATGGAAAGATTGCTATCATGGCCTTTTGGATTGGACTATAGAAAGAACAAAGCAGGAAGTAAAGCAAAGCATGTGGGAAAAAACTCACATTCAAGTTTTATTTTTAACCAGGTTTTTCCTACTTTTTTCAATTTTCTAATTTTATTAGCTTTTAAAATTATTTCCATTTTATATTTTTTGGTAAGTTTCCCAATATTTAACTAAATTAAATATATTTTAAATTTTCCTCTGATTTTATCAGTGTGGATACTATTACCCCCTCCCTCCTTTTTTCTTGTAAACATGAGAAGGCAAATTAATCTCATTTGCAAATTTTCTGTCATGCTGCTCTGATCATATTATTTCCTTGCTCATAGACTTTCATTGGTTCTTTATTGCTTATTGAAGTAAGTCCAACTACCTAGCTTGTTAGGAATCTTGTATAAATTAAATGTAATATGAGATGTGATCTATTTTGTGGTTCAAGAGGGACCATCGGGTCTAGCAGCAATTATGATTTTATTGAGACTTGAATATACAATTTTCTTTTATGAGACATAATCATATAATTCTAAGATTTATAATCAGGAGAAATAGTTAATACAGACAACAATACTTTTTTGGTGTTCAGCCAAAAAGTAATTTTGATCAAATTTGAAAAAATT
Organism: Ictidomys tridecemlineatus; assembly: GCF_052094955.1. Taxonomy (NCBI): domain Eukaryota; kingdom Metazoa; phylum Chordata; class Mammalia; order Rodentia; family Sciuridae; genus Ictidomys; species Ictidomys tridecemlineatus. The sequence goes on from NW_027526121.1 coordinate 73,635, forward strand.
CAGTAATTTGTCATTGCTAAAAACATGGATATAACTTTTCAGATTCATGTTATATAAGGATAAGGATCCTTTCTTATATTTAATTGTTCTCTACTATTAATTTTGAAGTTATAAAACACTGGTCATATACTTTAGAATAATGATTTCTCCTGTCCTCTGTGTCAAAGCAAGACATTTGCTGAGTTTTGAAATTTTTCTTCTCTTTTTATATTTGCTTTCTTGGCATTGGTGCTGTTGATCTTCACAGCTTTTGTTGTTTTCATTGTTGTAGAGCTGGCTTATTTAAGGTTTTGATTTTTTTCTGTTTTGATTGGGAATGGAAGGTGATTATGTTCAATCTCTTAAGTGCCTGAGCAACAGGTAAGTGAACCTCCAATTTATTTTGTATTACTCTGCTAGAGAGTGCTCCATCAACCTTGGTTGTTAGGGTATGGGTGGCATTGGTGCTTATAAACTCAGGTCACACTCGAGGTTGATGTTACACTGCTTTCATTTCCTTGTCTCTCAAGGGTTTTTTCTTAGTATAGAGTCAATTGATTATTTCTCTGAGAATATGTATATATGGTACTTAGGGCAAATGGAGTTGGATTAATATTACATGTGTTCAGGTTGCAGTTTTATCTGGATATTTGTATATTGTATGAATGACTTACTATTGCTACCTTTCTGCATAAAATCTGAGAATGTCTTTATTTTATCTTCATTCCTGAAGGACTTTTTTTTTTTTTTGGAAATAGGTTTGTGAATTGTCAGTCTTTTCTTTCAAGCCTTGATAATGCACTACCACTGTTTTCGAGCCTTAATAGTTTCTAAGGAGAAACCCAACCCATTAAAGTTGTTGTTCTTTCATGTGTAATATGTTGTTTCTGTTGGGCTGCTTTTAAGATCCTTTCTTTGCCGTCAGTTTCTAGAAGTTTATGTATGGTGTGCCTTATTATAGATTTCTTTGCGCTTACCATGTTTGGTGTTTCCTCAGCTTCTGGAATCTGTTGATTTTATCAGATTGTTTTTCTGTGAATTTTTCTTTTGTCAGATTTGGGAAAGGTTGAGCCTTTATTTCTTGAATTCATCACCCTCTCTTCTTTCCTTACTGAATTCATTGACCAAGACTATTAGATCTTTTAATGTTGTCTCACAGGATCGAGAGATCTCTTTTTTACTGTGTTGTTCAGTTTGGATAATTTCTATTGTTCTCTTTTTTATTTTTCTATTTTTTCTTTGTGGGGTTATTTTTTTTTTTTTTGTCTTTTGGAACTGGGGCTCAAACCCAGGGCTAAGTAAATGTGATGCAGACACTTTGCCACTGAGCTAGATTCAGCCCTGTATTAATCTCTTTTTTAGTTCATTGTTTCTTCTATTATCTACATTTTGCTCTTGAGCACTTCTAATGAGTTTTTAATTTAGGTTATTGAATTTTTCAATTCTAAATTTCTATTTTTTTATATTTGTGTTTCTTTGATGAGATATTTTATTTTCTCATTTGTTTCAAGGGTGTTTGAAGGATCCTTGAAGAACTTTTTATACCTTTTGTCTTTGTACTTTAAAAGTCTTGTCATATTTTTCCAAAATCTTTGTCTCTCATATTGGCATCTACTGTGTGTTTCTTCTGAGTTGAGATTTTCCTGATTCTTGGTAAACATTATTTTAAGTTGATTGTGGGATCTTTTCAGTATTAGTTTTATTATCAAAGTCTAGTTTGTGTTTAAATCTTGTTACTTGTTACTACCTAGGTGAGACAGTGGTTAGGACTCTGTACCTATTCCTACCCCACTGTGCCAGTGTCTGCAAACAGTTGGGGAAGGACCACTGTTTTCTCTTATGGTTTTTGGCTCTTGTCACACAGATTGTGTTTATTGGGTTTGTCCTCTCTTTGCCTTTGTATAGAGAAAGCAGTCTCATCTTGTTATTGTTGTTTTTCTATATTTTTTGGATTGTTTCAGGAGGGAGTACAACTTCATTGACATTCTGAGCTGTAAGCTGCTTTGCCAGTCTGGGATATATAGGCAGCAAAGAAAGCAAAGCCAGCTACTCACTGCCAGTTCTTTTCTGGAGGCCTGAGGTCTTCATATAGTCCTACTTCATTTCCACTTTTTAGAGCTTCCTGATGTCCATTTCATCCATTTTCTCTAGAGTTTTTAAATGTAATAAGCAAGAATAAGATGAAATGAACCAACTCCATCTGCTCTTGCCATGCAGACTAATTGTAAGGTGTTAAATTTGTCAACTCTTTTATGGTTTGTACCTTTTTTGTTTTATTATGTTTTCTTGGAATTCCTAGTGCATACCAAGTTTATGAACTCCTGTATTTTTCTTCTGATAGATTTAAAGTTTGTTTTCTACATTTAAATCTTAAATCTTTCCTAAATTTTTTTGTTGAGATGAGGAAGAAAAATTCTGCAAAGTTTTGGGAACCTAGTAGGTAGAACAATAAGGATGGCAAAATAAACATAGAACCCCAATATTTTAATATGTTTCAAACTAAAAACTAGGAATTAAAATATTTATCAATTTGATGTTTTATAATTTGTTGTTATAAAATTTATTTTAATGTTTTTTTTAATCAAGTGACCTGTATTTTTATACATAGCAGATTAGAAACCAGCTTGTCCTCTTGTCCAAGTCTCTTTATGTTACAGATTTTGTCACTAAAGCTGCCATATTTCTGTATTGATTATACTTTGCTCTCGAGTATATTGCATTGTTGTATAGCTTACTTACATCTTTAACCCCTTCATCTCTTATCCAGTATTCTTTTTTGTTTTGAAGAATTATAAAGAAAAGAAATTTAAAATGCTTGTGAAAGTGTGGAATAAAAAACTAAGACATGAGAAAAATAATTTGTAGTGTATCTTTCTATCAGTACAGAAAAATACATTTTAACTTATAGATTTTGTGAAAGTCTCAGCCTCTTCCATCATAACTTAAGTTCATCCAAGATAAAACCATTATCTTGCTCAGTACAATTTTATGTGCCTCTTTCATAAATCAGTTATGGATGATTTTTTTTTAAAGTTTATAGTTCACCAAGGTGCTTAAGTGTAAATATAATTTTTAGGGTTAAATCTTTTTTTTTGCCATGCTGGGGATAGAACCCAGATTTTCCCACACACTAGGCAAGTCTTATGCCCCTTGACTCCATCCCCAGTCTAGTGTAGATAGAGTTTTTAAAAACCAGTTGAAAAACCCAAAGTTTTTCACTAGGCTCTGCTATCTAAGCTAGAGAAAGAGTAAGAATAAATGCCAAGTTGGGTAGGAGAAGGGTATTACTGTAATACAGCTGATAAATCAAAATAAAATAGAAAAATTGTCATCTTTAGGTATAATTAAGGACAAAAAGTGGGCTCTAACAAAAGAGGTGAAAGATCTATACAATAAAAACTACAGAACCCTGAAGAAAGAAATAGAAGAAGACCTTAGAAGATGGAAGGATTTACCTTGCTCATGGATTGGTAGAATTAATAGTATTAAGATGGCCATATTATCAAAAGCAATTTACATATTCAATGCAACTCCCATCAAAATCCCAATGACATTCCTTACAGAAATAGAAAAATAAATCATGAAATTCATCTGGAGAAATAAGAGACCCAGAATAGCTAAAGTAATTCTAGGCAGGAAGAGTGAAATTGGTGGTATCGCGATTCCAGATTTTAAACTATACTATAGAGCAATAGTAACAAAAACAGCATGGTACTGGTACCAAAACAGGCAGGTGGACCAATGATACAGAATAGAGGACACAGAGACCAATCCACAAAATTACAACTATCTTATATTTGACAAAGGTGCTAAAACAATGCAATGGAGAAAGAATAACATCTTCAACAAATGGTGCTTCGAGAACTGGAAATCCATATGCAACAAAATGAAATTGAATCCCTCTCTCTCACCATGCACAAAAGTGAACTCAAAATGGATCAAGGAGCTATGAATCAGACCAGAGACACTGTGTCTAATAGAAGATAAAGTTGGCCCTAATCTTCATCACATGGGGGCAGGCCCCAAATTTCTTAATAAGACTCTTATAGCACAAGAGTTAAAACCAAGAATCAACAAATGGGATGAATTCAAACTAAAAAGTTTTTTCTCAGCAAGAGAAATAATATGTGAGGTGAATAGGGAGCCTACATCCTGGGAACAAATTTTTACCCCTCAAACATCAGATAGAGCTCTAATCTCTAGAATATACAAAGAACAAAGAAGCAAATAACCCAATCAACAAATGGGCCAAGGACTTGAACAGAAACTTCTCAGAAGAGGATATACAATCAATCAACAATACATGAAAAAATGCTCACCATCTCTAGCAATCAGAGAAATACAAATTAAAACTACTCTAAGATACCATCTCACTCCAATAAAAATGGCAGCCATTATGAAGTCAAACAACAATAAGTGCTGGCGAGGATGTGGGGGGGGAGGTACACTCATACATTGCTAGTGGGACTGCAAATTGGTGCAGCCAATTTGGAAAGCAGTATGGAGATTCCTTGGAAAGCTGGGAATGGAACCACCATTTGACCCAGCTATTGCCCTTCTTGGACTATACCCAAAAGACCTTAAAAGAGCATACTACAGGGACACAGCCACATCAATGTTTATAGCAGCACAATTCATAATAGCTAGAATGTGGAACCAACCTAGATGCCCTTCAATAGATGAATGGATTAAAAAATGGGGCATTTATACATAATGGAATATTACTCGGCACTAAAAAATAACAAGACCATGGCATTTGCAGGCAAATGGATGGCATTAGAGCAGATTATGCTAAGTGAAGTTAGCCAATCCCTAAAAAACAAATGCCAAATATCTTCTCTGATATAAGGTGGGTGACTCAAAATGGGACAGGGAGGAAGAGCATGAGAAGAAGGCTACCATTAAATAGGGAAGAGAGGTGGGAGGGAAAAAGGGAAAAGGGGAGTTGCATGGAAGATGGAAGGAGAACCTCATTATTATACAGAATACATATATGATGTTGTAATGACAAAAAAGAAAAAAAAAGTGTGTCACATTACATTGGAAAGAGAGAAAGGATGTGAGAGGAGGGGAGGAGTAATGAGGATAGGAAGGACAGCAGAATAGAATAGACAATATGATTGATGTATGTACATTCCATGAATGTATTATATGTCAAAATACATTCTGCTATCATGTATGACTAAAAATAAATAGTCATACATGTTAATCATACATGTTACTATTGCGCTCTCTCTCTCTCTCTCTCTCTCTCTCTCTCTCTCTCTCTCTCTCATTAGTTTGGCAAACTTGAAATATAGGAGGCTTTACCCAGAAATGGGGATGTTTGTGCTGTTGTTTCTGGTAGTATAGATGGGGATTGATGACACTACCTGGAGTCTGTACAGCTACGTTAGCCTGGGGTTTCAATCTCCCTGCTCATGCTGTTATTATTAAGGTAGGAGCTTACCTTCTTTTGATACAGATTCCTGTGAGTGTTAAAACAAACCTATGGATTGATTTATTTAGAAAAAATATTGTGATTTGGCTGTTTCTTTCAATGTTAATTTATATAAGAGAAAAAATATTTTCTCCAATAAAATTCAGTTTATGTTGTAAAAATGTAACTATCACAGATGATGAAGGGATTAGTTAAAGTACACTTTTGAGATCTTACTGTATTTGCCCAATTTCAGTATTTAGCTCTTCAGGATTATATTTATGTATACTTATGTAAATTTTTATTAACTTTTTCTTATCTAGGGAACACAAATATATGCTGCAAAAAGAGGCTCCTGTATTGACCTTGGAATTTTAGATGTCATGCAGATATTTGGCCGAGCTGGACCACCACAATTTGACAAATTTGGGGAAGGAGTCATTATAACAACACATGATAAACTCAGCCATTACCTCACTCTGCTCACTGAACAAAACCCAATTGAGAGTCAGTTTCTGGAAAGTCTTGCAGATAACCTAAATGCAGAGGTAAGATCTGATCAGCCAAAAGTTGGGATAGAATTGTCAGCTTTAAGAATAACGATAAAGGTTGAGTTGGTTTTTGCTTTGTAGTGTTTAGGTATACAGATTATGCTATATAGTCATAAGACAAAAGAGGCTGGGGTGGTGGGGGGCAATATTGTTGATTAACTCACAGCAGTATAAATGTAGAAAACAATACTGAACGGAACTCATTGTTAAATGATCACACTTGCAATCTATGAGGTTTTGCTATAGATCAGAAATACAATCCAAAGTTTACAAATCAGGGAAACAGAAATAGCAATAACTGATATGTTTAGTGCTCAATTGATGATTAATATTTGTATGAAGTTTTTCTAAGGTTTATGAAGCTTTCTTGTCTTTATTAGGTCATTTGATTATCTTTGTTATGTAAAATGTGATTGCCTAAATTGAGCAAGAGTATAATGTCTTATTTCAAATGTGTGTGTGTAGGCATGTGGGAGTGTGTGGGGGGAGACTTTAATAATAGGATGTTAGAGTCTGTAAACAAGTCAAAATAACACCTGGTATTTTGCCAGGGGAATGTTAGAGTTTGTAAACAAGTCTGATTGGTGCCTGGCAAAATGCCAGAGGGAGTGGTTTGAAAAGTAACAAAAGCGAGCCATTAAGTGTGGAAATTCCTTATTGATTGACTGATGTATCTAGTTTATGCTAATTAAGATAAGCTGTGCAAAATGTATAAATAGCTCTGTTGTCCTATAATAAACAGCTCCCTCTTCTGCTGTATCAACTGTACACAAGTTATTCGTCACCCCACCCCCAGCAATAGGATTTAAATAATGAACCTAGAAAGCATAGGTAACATCTCAACTGGTAAAGAAAATAAACATTTTTACAATTTAGAGTATATGTATACATGTATGTATGTATATATATATATATATATATATATATATATCTCAAACTTTCAAATGAATGTTTAAAATTAAGTGCAATGTTTTCATGACATTTTTAATGACTGCACAAGTATTCAACGCTTTCCTACCTCAGTATCCTTTTTTTTAAAGTTAACTCAAATAATTTAGGTAATTTAGCTAAGATGTAAATATTGAATAAATGAATGAAATATTCACAATCATATTTACAATCAAATATTACTTATTGTGTGCAAGTCTATCTGGCGTACTTCTTAAACAATCTATAGAAATTCTATTCAGGTTATTTACAAGATTCTTTATAGAGAATGAAAGACACACTCTACATTATGTAGTTCTTCTGTTAAGAAGCATATAGTTCAAAAGGAGAAAAAAAGATATGGAAAGAAAATGGCAACTTCCATAGAAGTACTTGGTAGAAGGAGAAAATATGTTTGACCTGGGGCTATCAAAAAAGGCTTTTTTCATGATGATAGTAAACTTAGTCTGAGTTCAGACAATAGATACGTTTTGGAAGATAAGTTTGAAAGTAAGAAAAAAAGCATGAAGAGCACTGGTTTACCTTAACAAAATTACAGGACAACAAAAAGATATTAGAAAATAAAATTTGACTCCAAAGAAAATATTATCATAGCTCAATTTTGGTCCTCATTGCCTAACCTGATTACATGGTGTAAGTAATTAGGTGTGGGCCAAGAGTGTTTATAATGGGATAAAATCTATTACTGCAAAGTGATGGTAATAGTAGCATAGGCTAGAGACTGCTGGGTGCTTCATGTACATTCTCTTATTCTGTCAGAGCTGCTAAGTAGATATTATACTCAGAGAGACGTGTAACTGCCCAGGGTCACTAAGTTATAATTTTTAGAAATAATATTCAAACTGTGGTCTATTTAGCTCTAACCAAGATCTTTTCATTGTTGCTTAAGACTTCTGTAATCTTATTAAAAATGTAATAAGTTAAAAAAATACATTACCCTACATTAAGATTCTCCCTTCTTTTCTTCTAAAACCTGAACTAAACATTTTCAAAAATGGTAGCCATAATTTCTATTAACATTTACAGTAAAAAAAATCCTGTTTTTCTAAAATTTAGCTTAAAGAGCATGTCAAGGAATATTAAATCTTAGCACACCTAGAATTGGTTCTTGATAGTTTTTGTAAGTGGTAGTCACAATGTGTTGATGTTATTATGCAGAAGACACAAAGTAAGCAAAACAATGCTCTTGTCCTCAGGGAACTCTTTCCTGGGGACAAAAAAGTAGCACCAGTGAAACTATGTGATCTAGCCCTGCATATAAAAATAGCGCTTAAGTTCATCTCATATTAATTAAAGTACTTGCTAGAAATGTCATTTTCAGAAATGTCAACACACTCTGAGCACAATTCCATTTAGTGATATAAAGGGCATTTAAATAATGAAACATATAGATTGAAAATTTTTAGTTACTATAATGAAGTACAGCCATTGCTAAACTTGCTCATATCTTGGTTTACTGGAAGAGCTCCCTGTTACAGTAAATTTTCCTGTTAATGAAACAAACTCCTTTAAATTATAGTTGAATGTGAAATTAAACTTAGTCATCTGTACACATCAAGTGTGAAATTGGTTTATAACATAAATCTGTGCTGCATTCTTAAGATAATAGATTTGTAAGTCCTTAGACTGCAAAAAAATCTCCGTAAGACTCTAAAATATCACTAATCAACATAAAGATTATGTTAGGATAGTAATGTTGCCTTTATTAATATATTTGATTTCCTGAATATCAATTTTGACCTTGAATTTAGAAAAATTGGAGAAAATATTTTATGAAGTATAATTTAATGCAAATATTTTATGAGACATCTTTGCTGATTGATGCCTAATGGGGCTGACTTCATAATGCAAAGTTGAGAAGTAACAAATCCCTTTCCTATAAAGAGCCACTTATTTTTGCACTGTGAGAAACACTGATATATGTATTTCAGGCTAATTAAAATGTATTCATGTTGCTCAGTGTATACTCTGTTCTAATCCCTATATTCCATACTTTATAACTTTGTTAATTATTCTATATCCTAACATATACATTCTTTGTGTACACAGAGTTTTTGTCTCTTCAGGATGTTGTACATACAATGGCTCTTGAGTTAAAACCTCCACAGTCTGACTACCCTTCCCACTTCTTATTCTCATTACTCCTCAACATAGGCCTTCTGCCCTAGGAAGCTATTACTCTACTCACTTCACTTAGAAAGGCCCAATTTTCTTTTTTATGAAATATAGATGCTCTCATTGTGAAAATTCAATAAGTGCCTGTTCCAAGTTGGTAAGCAATATAGTATCACTATTTTCTGATGATCCCTTCATATGTAGCCCTACTTAAGCAGTATATATATAAAATTAAAAATTATACTCATGATTATATTTGCTTATTTAGTTTCTAAAAACTATATAAAGTTAATAGAAACTATATGAATGGTTTTAACTAGTTTTTTAAAACACACATATAGTAAAAATAAATAAGATAACCTTAAAGACTAAAGTTTAAATAGATAAATATTAAGTGACACTTGAGTCTGATTTCTGAATTACCAAATTTGGAGTTGATTTTATTATTGTTAAGGAAGAATTAATTTTATTACACTATACACTAATGTCACTTTTACATGTTATATTTTTGAGTATCTTGTATGTGCTAGACTCTGTGGATGTTGGGCTTCTATTTGTCATCTTAATTATTTATACATATCTCACCTCCATGACTAGAGAAGTGAGGTCAGGGACCATACTATTTGTTACCATATCCATTGTACCTTAAATTATATATAGGCTTTTTAGTGATTTGTTATGATTATGGAGATAAATAAATAAATTTCAAAAAGAGAGAGTATGGAAAAAATACTTGTTTTATGAAAGGCTCCTGTATCAGATAGCCACTAGGCGACAGCAAATATTTTCAAGAAAAGTTTTATTTTTGTCACTAGGTGGCATTCAAGGATTAGTCTCAAAATAAGTTGTACCTTTACATTTATTTTTTCTGGATAATCTCTTCCCTTTTAATGAATTTTTAGAAGATTTCCATTACATGATCTAATTTTTGATACCTACTTTTTCTTCTAATCTTATAACTAATAGCAATAGGTAATTATTGATGTTTATTTGATAAGTCTGATTTTTAAATTGTCCTTTATAAAATTTTTGTCTCTTGAGATTTGTATAGTATTTTAAAAGAGCATCATAAGGTCAAAACGGAATGAATATAGGTTGTTATTTTAAAGTAATAACGTAAAGTAATAAGAGAATATAGGTCACTATAAAGGAATATATGGGTTATATGACAATACATTTTTGACTTGCAAATAATAAAATCAGAAATAGGTGAGACTCTCAGCTATTTATCCGTATCATCAAACTAGTTTTATTTACCTAAGCAGACTGGAAAAACTGTTTAAACATCCTACACAACTCTCTTATTGGCTTAATTTTAATTCTTACTGCCTTTCATTTTCTGAAAAGCTTTACAGTTTACATTTAGGAAATGTACTTACTTATAGTATGAATGGCTTGGTCATTTTTAAGTAAAGTAGTAGAAATTTAGAAGCAAATAGGCAGAATCTTCTTATGTATTTTTTTTTTTACTTTTGGTTGTCCCACTTTTTAAATAACAAATACTATGATGTAATATTACAGTAAAAATTATATGCTGCTGTATCTCATCTTCAATTCATTCAAAGTAGCTAAATGTACAATTTTTTGTTGTTGTTGTATTTTGTTTTGTTTGGTGCTCAGAATTGAACCTAGGACCTTCTGCATACTAATCATGTACTGTACCACTCTCAGTCCTTCTACATTTTTATTTCACAATAAAAGTTATATAAAATTAAAAATTATAATACAGCGACTAGATCAAACATGAAGATTTTTATTTTCTTCAATTTTAGTACAAAAATGGCACCATTTGTTTTCCTTTTTTTCCCCTCCTGTGAGTAAAAAAAATGGGTTCAGGTACAAATTTACAGCTGTCAAGTTTTACAAATTTGGTTAATAGTTAAAGTAAAAAGGATACATTAAGTAAAAGCAGAATTACTTCCCTTGCCTAAGGAACTATTTTAAGAATACATCTCATTATAATTCTGAATTAATATTCTTATCTAATCATGTCTTTCTCTTTATTACACAGATCTTATATTTATTGTTGTGTTCTAAATTATTATCCTTTGGTTTTATTTAATAAATATATTACAAATCACTTCAAATGCTATATTAAACATTATATTTCCTTTCTGAATATAATCTAAACAATCATCCAATGATAACTTTGGTTCAAATGTTTAAATATCATATTTTCCCATTGCTTGTTTTAAAGGTTAACAATTTTAAAAAACACCCTATTCTTGTATGATTTTGAAAGCATAAATATTAATATGTCTAAATACCAATAAATTTGCTTTGTTTTGTGCAGAAATAATTGCATTTTCCATTATACGCATATTGTATGTTTATACTGGCAGTCCTCTAAATGAGTAGCTCTAAAGGTAAAAACTACCTTTGTACCTTCTATGGTTTTATTGATGACAGTGCGTAGAATCAGGATAAAGATCGACAGAATTAATATTTAATTATTTTTTAAATAATGTTGAGTTTTATTTTTTAATCTTTATTCATTTTGCTTATTTTTTTATGTGGTGCTGAGGGTTAAGCCCAGTGCCTCAAATGTGCTTAGACAAGTGCTCTCCTACAACCCCAGCCCCATATTTTGTTATTTTTATTCTGGTACACTTAAATTTAAACATACTCAGTAGTTTTATAAATATAAAATGAAACTAAAAAAAAACAGATACAGAATATGAAAAAGAATTAACAAATGTCAAAAATGTCCTTAATGCTATGTAGAATTAAAATTTATACAGGAAAAAACAATCAAATGTCATCATTGAGTAAATTCAGTTTGGGAAGATAGCATTTCCAATGTACTATTCTCAATGAAATAAAGAGGACTGCTGTTTTCATTAACTGAGAAGTCATTTCAATGATTGTGCTTACCTACTTTCAAATGTGGCACAATGATCTATTTTGAAAACTTAATTTCTGGCAGAGTGGCCTTTGCTGTAATGTTTATGTTTGACTTTAATGCATTCCTTTAATTTCTGTTGTATTTTTGATTTGCAGATTGCTCTGGGAACAGTCACAAACGTGGAAGAAGCATTGAAGTGGATAAGTTACTTACCTTTATGTATGGATGAGAGAAAATCCATTAGTGTATGGCATCAGTCACAAAGCTTATCAGGTAGAAAACGCAAACTCATTTATTAAAAAAAAAAAAAAACCCTCAAGCCTTCTTTTTGGTTCTGTAATCCTTTCATGATGTGAGGATAAATATTTGCTACTTTTGCCTCATCTGAAAAGAGTTATGGACCTAGAAGAAAAATAAAGATTCTTAATCATTTTTTAAAATACACTAAAAAATTAAATTTGTTTCTTGTAATTATTTTCCTTTATTTAAATATCTTTTCCCATTAATAATGTTGATATTTGTATCATACTATTTTTCAGGTATATTTCTGTTAGATGTTGATATTTCAACATGAGTTTTTACTCTGGTACATTTAGTTTTAGAAATAACCAGATATAAGGAAACATAGACCATTTTTAAAAATAGGCTTGTTATATAAAATCTACTCCTCCTGTCATGTCCCTTCTATGCCCTATAGTGAAATAAAAGATAGCATTAAAGCATTATTGTCTTAACAGTTTAAAGTTTAAAGTCAGTTTCATGATTCAATGTGTGTGCATAGACAGAGAATTACATACACGTGATAGCAGGTCTTCCTATGAGCTTTATAGTTGTGTGGTCCATGTGGCTTACAGATCTTGTCTTTTCTTTAGAACTCTGCTTTATATACTGTAAATGCTTCCTAATTACAGATAAAATTCAGTTGTAATGTAATAAAAACATTATTTCACCATCTTCATATGATATTTACTTCTGTTAAGTCAAAATTATCAAAGAGGTTGAGTCTAACTCAAAATTATAGTTTTTCTCTATTTGCCAATATATATACACACAAATATTGTATTGATAAATACACATACATATGCATTGAATGTATGTGCATGTATTGGTAAATATGTGTATACATATATATATATATATGTATTATGTGCATTTGTTATCAAAGCAATTGCTAAACTTTTGGGGGTTTTCTTTCATTTTTCCTTTTCTTGTACAGTAGATTTTGCCATGGAAGAGTTGAAACTTAAGACTTAGGGGGGAAACATTAAAAATAGTAGTAGCAACTCGTTCTGAAGCTGGTAATCTGAAATTCTTAGGTTTTCATACTTCGGTCTTCTTTACATAGAATTCCACTACTTTTCTGCTTCTCAGTTAAAATATGTGCTGATCTTCAAATGGATGTCTTATTTTATAAGCAATTTATAACTGCTTTATCATCTGTGATTTCATACATTTTTATATTTATTAATTTTTAACTGGTACTCTATAGACACACATAAAGGTGGGAATCACTGTGGGTTATTCATACATGTGCATAGCATAATTTGGTCAGTTTATTCACTCAGTTCCTCCCTTTTCCATCCCTTCTCCCTTCCCTCTGTACCCTTTATCTACTTCGCTAATCTCTGTTCTATTTTCATGGGACATTGCCCACCCCCTTTCTCTATTTTTTTAGTTCCTTAGTTATCTCTTGCTTCCACATGAGATAAAACATAAGGCCTTGACTTTTTGAGTCTGGCTTATTTCACTTAGCATGGTGTTCTCCAGTTCCATCCATTTGCCAGCAAATGCCATAATTTCATTCTTCTTTATGTCTGAATAAAACTCCATTTTGTACATATACCATATTTTCTCCATTTGTTCATATGTTAATGGGTACCTGAACTGGTTACATAACTTGACTATTGTGATTTGTGCTGCTGTGACCCAACAATCCCAACAGACCTTGCACTTTTTAAATAATGTGTCTCTAAATGTTCTCATCACAAATATGATCATTGTGAGAATAGTCAAAGGTACAATGAAAATTTTCTGAAGGACTAAAATTAAACAAGTACATGTATTTTCATGGGTTAAATATTCCTTGGAATAAGATAAACACATCAATTGATTTTTAAGTATTAGGTTAATATCAAAAGTTTTTTTGCAGTATAATGAAAACTTTAACATAGTTTTCTGGTATTTAAGAAAGAGGAATTTTGTTTCATTCCAGGATTCATAGTTTTACTGCATTTACAGTTCTATATCTTAACTTTTTCTTTAACTTATATGTTTTGATTTTGTTGCTCTGTAAATTTGTATCTATAGAATTCTTATAGACAAAAACAAATCAAGTAATTTGGACCTGATATATATAGTATCACTTATAGCAAATATTTGCTGATAATACTCTTGATGCTATGTTACTTATCTGCAGTTGGTTTCCTTTTGCCTAATTTTTCTGATTTTTAAAACTTTTTTAAGCTGCCAAAAAGATCTAAGTTAAAACAAATGGTGGAAATATTAACTCATTAGATTTCTAAGGAGGTTTACTACTTCTCCAACACCCCATTAAAGATCATATTTTACATTATTGCTCATAACAAGAGATTAATCTTCAAGACTTAGATGTGTATGGTTGTGCACTTGTACAGTATGGTTGTGCATGTATATACATAGCAAAAAGAATATTTGTTAGTATTTTGTATTGAATATCAATTTATACTTAGAAAAAAATTATAATAGTTTTAAAACTATATAAAAGTTCACTGTCAACTTCATTTTATTCTTTGATTCTATTATTATTATAGACAAAATGGATTTTTCCACCAACAGTTGTGAAAACTACTAAAACAATAGAATTGTATTTTTAAGGGGATAACCATTCATTTATTTTACCTTTGACAGGGGAAAGCATTTTTTGCCATCATATCTCCAAATGACTGATAAAATAGAAGTATGGTTTGGTAATTTAAAGTGCCTATTTAAGTGTGGGAATTAGAAGATGATATTTTTTTTTTCCTTATACCCAATTCCCTGTGTCTATAACCTTAAAGATTATAAGACCATGGAAGAATAATATTGGTATCTAAAGAGATTGTACAGACTGATAGTTTTATTATCCAAAAAGACTATGTGGATTGATAATTTTAATGAATTTTAAAGCTTTCTTTATTTAATCAAATACAATATTTTCTAGTTGTTTCTTAAATGTATAGAATGTACTTCAGAATTTATAATTGAAAAATCTCTGATCAGCAGCTTCAATACTGGGTATATACCCAAAGGAAATGAAATCAGTATGTTGAAGAACATCTGTTCTCCTGTGTTCATTGCAGCACTATCCATGCAAAGAAATGGAAGCAGCCTAAGTGTTCATCAGCTTATGAATGGATAAAGAAAAATCTAATACCTATACACAAATGGTGCATTATTCAGCTATAAAAAGACTGATATATTGTCTTTGCAGTAACAGGGATGGAACTGGATGTTGTTATGTTAAGTGAAATAAGCTAAGTACAAAAGAACAGGTACCACCTGATCACATTCATGTGTAGAATCTCAAAAAGTTGATGTTACAGAGGTTGAAAATAGAATGGTGGTTACTAGGGGCTGGAGAGAGGGATGGGGAGAGACTCATCAATGAGTACTAAGTTTTTATCATAAATAAATGATAAATGTTAGACTGATCAATGAGTACCAAGTTTTTACCATAAATAAATGATAAATGTTTGAAAAATAGTTGTATTTAATCTGTTTTAAATATTGCACAATATATTTTTGTATTGAAAAATCACTTTACACCATTGATACATATAATTTTATGCTTCAAAGTACCAGTTCAAAATTAAGTTTTTAAAAGTCTAATTAAAACATCAAGTGTTTATATTTCTTTCCTGTAGATTGACCCAACATTAAGAAAGCATCGAGAACAGTTAGTCATTGAAGTTGGACGAAAACTAGACAAAGCTCAGATGATTCATTTTGAAGAGAGAACTGGTTATTTTTCCTCAACGGATTTGGGTTGAACCACCAGCCACTATTATATTAAATACAATACCATTGAGGTAATATTCTAAGAGGAACAAATGCAAAAATGTTTGTTTTTACAGTCAAATACTTTCTAGACTTCAAAATATATTAATAATGCCAAATAACAAAACAACTTATGAGCAAATACATTTAGTTTATATGAATTCAGCAATATACTTTTAGTAATGACAAGGAAAAAAATGACTTTAGATAGCAATGGTGCTCTTCTGTCATCCTGTTTCATGAACATATCCTAAACACTACATACACCTGAAATAGTTGAAGCCTATTGGTGAGTCTTACAGAGTGTGTGCCAGAATGACTTTAAGCTGGACTTGATAGCTTAATTATTTCCTTGAATAAAAAGTTGAAAACTTAATTGCATATTAGTAAGAAACACTAAAGAAGAGTTTAAGAAACTACTAAAATTACCAACTCAGCCTGTTTGTACTAGATGGTTAATTTAAGAAACTTTTAAGGCCAATTTTGACCATACAATTATAAGAGGATTTGTTGCTTTTTAACAACGTCCTGTTTAAGATGATGTGATACTTTAATATTTTTACTTTTAAAAAGCATATACATTTCTTTATGTGTTTTCATGTACATATATCAGTACATGTCAATACAATGATAACCTGTTGGGAGAATACTTAAATATGAAGAGATTGAAATAAGTTAAGTTGAATTTTTATACTTTTTTCAATAGATAGTGTTTTGAGTTTTTTCTTAAATTCATTTTTGCCTTTTGTACATAAAGTTGTTTTTAAAATAGGAGAATAGAAATCATCAAAAAGAAAAAGTCAGTTTATATGAAATCTCGGGTTTGTAGATTTAATATTTGCTTACATATAAAACAGGTTTCAGAAAAACACCTTTATGTGCTTACTGGGTTTTCCTCATTTTTTCAGAATAACCTATTGTATGACACTAGATTTCTGCAAGACCTCTTTATATATTATCTCAGAGCTGTGATTTGGTGGTTCCTCAATCCCAGACCTAGTCCTCCCTCCTTATATCTCATTGTCTCTATGAGACAGCCTTTCTCATTTGTCCTCTTGCTAGTAGACTGCTGCCAAATTACACCCTAACACTTTCTTTTTTGCAGTTCTTTTTCAGCAACTCTAGCCGTGTAGTACCTTTGTCTTTTCTGTATGGCCTTTAACTGATTTTTCTGTGTATTCTCGCTATTCATATTTTGAGACTCTTTGAATTGCATGTTGTCTAGTTATTTCCCTCAGAATTTTATATGATGTATGTGAGCTTATAATTAGTAAGTGATGCAGATTTCCATATGCCTATACTGAGGTCAAGACCAGAATGTTATGTTGAACATTTTTAGACATTTAGTATGGATTTTATTAGATGATTTTACTGATCTTTTTTTTGGTTCTAATGGCTTTCTTAACTATGTTTAGGAGTGTTTTTTAATCTTTCATAAATTTGATAATATCTTTTGGTCTTCTATTTTAATTAAATTTGACACTTACTTTAGTAGACCTTTAATGAACTCTTCGATGCTCACAAAACAGAAGGTGACATATCTGAGATAGTCTCCAAAGCTGAATAATTTGATCAGATCAAGGTAAGATTACTTGAAGTTTCAGTCAGGTATGTACATTTATTTATTTATGAAAGTTTGAAATTAATTGTTATTCCTAATACAATATAAAAAAGCCATATGGCATATTTGTAGTATCAGCAGTGTTTTCTATTGTACAAGAAAATTCAGTGTTCTAGATAATAATATCACAGCATACCTAACATCATGCTTTGCTTTGTATCCCAAGTCAAGAAATTTAAATAGGTTGTGTATTACCCATATTATAATTTAATGTTATTAACAGTGAAAACTTTAATACTTTGAAATAGTACTTCACAACTTTAAGCTATGAATGCATTATACCATTTAAAAATATATGACTATAACAAATGCATTTGAAGATAATCAAGTTTGCCCTAATCAGTCTGGGCAGAGGTTTTACTCTGGTCAAATAAGAAATGAAACCTCATCAATTGAAGGATGGTGATGTCAGATGACTTAATTTTTGTGTCATATCAAATTTTTATGTGTCAATGGCAACTTTAATATTGGTGATGAACAATAAAATATAATTGTACCCGCCTCAACACAATTTCATATTATATTTTATAATTTACCTATGGGAAAATTACTGGGTTTTAGCTGTACAAGAGTAAAATATTACATTATACTAAAAGGCAACCTTAAAAACATGCAATGTGGTTTTTAAATAAATCAGACCAAATATTACTATAAAAATATTGACTCTTCTAGGTCAGAGAAGAAGAAATAGAGGAGTTAGATGCTCTATTAAAATTTTTTTGTGAACTCTCAGCTCTTGGTGATGTAGAAAATAGTTATGGGAAAATAAACATCTTACTTCAAACTTCCATCAGCCGAGGAGAGACGGATAGTTTCTCCCTTATGTCAGATTCTGCAAATGTTGCACAGGTAAGAATCTTACTCCCCATTTTCTCTTCTTTGTTTATCTCTAGAGACCAAGGAATTAATTCTATTGTTCTGTGAATACATTACTTTGAAAAATTCTATGAACTACAGTTTCTCCTTAGAATTAAATATATTGATTTGTACATCTTTTATGTAACCTGTGCTTGTAAATCAGGACTGGGTGTGAAAGTTAGTGGTTTGTTTGGCTTAGTAACAAATATATCTTATATAAGGCCTAATATATGTATTCCAGTATGATAGGTCTCTGATTTTAAATATTGAGTACTGAAAGAAAATTGTTCCCTAAACCTACAGCTCATTTAATTTATAACTTTTAAAAACTGCTATGGTAAAAAAAAAATTCTTCATATATTTAAACCATCATGTGAAATAAAGTAAGTTATTTTTTGTCTTCTTTGTCTTTCATTTCTTTTCTTTGTTTTGTTTTGTTTTGTTTTTCGTAATACTACAGATTAAACTGAGAGGCTCTCTATGACTAAAATATATCCTCAGTCCTTTTTTATTTTTTTCTTTTAATTATTTATTTTAGTACTAGGGATTGAAACTACAGGCCCTAAATCACTGAACCACATCTCTAACCATTTCTATTTTTTTTTTTTATTTTGAAATAGGGTCTTACTAAATTGCTCAGGGCCTAGCTAAATTGCTGAGAATGGCTTTCAACATGAAATCCTCCTTTCTCAGCCTCTCAGTGTTACCACCACATATTCTAACAAGATTAGAAGAAAAAAATCTTACTGTAGATAAGCTGAAAGATATGAGGAAAGATGAAATAGGTAAGAAGGGGGAAAAAGTGCTTAAATGAATTTTTCTGTGAAAATAAAATATTTTACCAGATATAAAAGTATTGTGAATTTTCATATCATTTAACATAAATTTATTTTCTCTCTTCTTTTTAAATTTGTTTTAGTACATTATATTTTACATTGTTAATTTTGACATATTCATGAATGCATATAACTCAATATAAATTTTGAACCTACATATGACATCTCTTTATTTATGCAAAAGAGCAAAAATCACTCCAAATTTTATGAAGTTATTTAGCAGAATTAGCAATTAAGGCTGGATGTGGGCACACATGCTTATAATCCCAGCAGTTCCGGAGGCTGAAATAGGAGGATCACAAGTTCCAGGTCAGCTTCAGCAACTTAGCAAGACCCTGTCTCAAAATTAAAAAAAAAATTAAATGGGCTAGGGATATTGCTTAGTGGCTTAGCTGCTGGCCCTGGGTTCAACCATCACTACCCGCTCCAAAAAAAATTAGCAATTAAAATAGTTTATATTAGCAAAGTTTTAAGTATTTTAAATGTAGATCCTACCCATAAATGATAAGAATCATTCAGTGATATTTATTCTCATTTTGTTTCTTAATATTGAACCAATTTCAAAAATATGTTATGTATATCAGCAGTATTACAGTAAAAGTTTAAGTGAACAATAAGCTCTACATTCTCCAGAGTTTAAACAAGCTTAATCACACATAGATGCCTTTAAACCCAGTTGTCATCAGTGCATACATAGTATTCAGTGTCTAGCTTTTTGTGTAATATTGAAAAGTTATTCCTAAACATACATTTCCACAAATCCTAACATTTATGGAATAAATGTATAATGCCTTGATTAGACAGTATTGACTTCTGCAGAGGATAGACATTACACATGAAAAGAGTCATTCTGAAGACAAGTAAGGAGGAGGGTTACTGCTGGCCAGAATTCTAAAGAGGAAACTGAGCTCCCTGGCACACCCCAGGAATACCAAGTCTGGGGAGACTGAGACAGGAGGACTGAGGGTTCCAAGCCAGCCTCAGCAAAAGCAAGGCACTGAGCAACTTAGTGAGACCCTGTATTTAAATAAAATTACAAAATAGGGTTGGGTATGTAGGTCAGAGGTCAAGCGCCTCGAGTGGCCTCAGATGCGGCGCAGCATGAAGAGGCGCCAGCGCTGGCCCCTGGCAGCGGCCTCCCTGGGCGGCGGCTTTAGAGCGGGAGGAGGGGCTGGGCTGGAGGCCGGGAGGAGAAGGTGGTGTACTCCTGGTCGCAACTGTCGCTGGCGGACAGCACCTAGGCGCTGGGCGATGCCTTCAAGCTGTTCATGCCCCGCAGCACCGAGTTCATGAGCTCGGATGCGGAGCTCTGGAGCTTCCTCTGCAGCCTCAAGCACCAGTTCTCCCCGCACATCCTGCGCAGCAAGGACCTGCCGAGCCCTGGTGCCTGACCCCCGGAGGCCCCTACCGCCCGCGGCCTGACGCGCCGGCCCTGACGCGCGGAGCCCGGGAGACCGCCGCGGGCAGGAGGGGACCCCCGGCTGCCCCCTCCGCCTCCACCGTCACCGCCACCGCTGCTGCCGCCGCCGGCGGCCCCCGAGGAGTCGTGCCTGGAGAAGCTCTCGGCGCCCGAGCCCTGCTTCGGGGCCGCACCCTGGAGGAGATCTGGAGGGCATCCACCCCGACGCTGACCACCTTCCCCACCATCCGCGTCGGCGGCGACGTGTGGGGCGAGCGCAGCCTGGCGGCGGCGCGATGCACGGCGTGCCAAGTCCTGCGAGTGGACCTGGAACCCGTGGTGAGGCTCCGCCGCTTCCCGGTGCCCCGGGCTTGAGACGCCGCCCCGAGGGCGCCTCCTGCAGCTCCCAGGCCCAAGATGGAGTTTCTGCTTGGAGAAATGAACAAGTGTCAGTCGAGTGTTTACAGTCTCCACCAGGACCGTCCCCTAGTGCACTTTAAGCCAGCGAGGAAGTCCCGGGATGGCCTCCCTGCGCCCCCGGGATGCGTCCCCGCGTCTGGAACTCCGGGACAGGTGTACCCTCTGCCGCCTCCCTGCACTGCGTCTGCGAAGGAGGAGACTGCAGGACTCCCAGGGGAGGTCCCTTTGCTTCCGAACCCCAGATTGAGAAGTCTCCAGGACTATAGGGGCAGATTGGTTTTCTCCCTTTTGGACTCTACCTCAGTGGTCTGGAAGTCCTCCGAAGAAGTCATTCTTTTCCAAAGGAATTTGTTTTCGTGCTTGTGTAATAAAAGCCAGAATTTGCTTGCTCTTTAACCCCCGCCTCCATTTTTCTTTTTGACTGCCACCCCTCTTTCTGGACGGAAGATCAAACATGTTTTGTGGTGTTGCACTAGTTTGTGCTCAGGGTATTCTGAATCCCACTCGTTTCTGAATTTTTACTGAATTTCAAAGCTTTGACCAAGGATTTTTTTTTTTTGAGAGGTTCAAGCTTGACTGTTAGTAATGCAAGAATTTATATGGCTTTGATTTTCATGGGCTCAGTGATTACAAACAAAAGAGATGTAAAGTCCAATTGCTTAACGTTTTAAACTTACTTCCCCAAAGTAGTAGCCTTTATCTATAAAAAGTAAGCATATCAACCAATATGGAAAGAAAATTAGAAAGAAAATTAACATTCACATTATCATCAAGTATTGTTTAAATATAAAAAACAAATTTCATCAAAATATCAACCAGATGCTGTGCAAAGCTTATCAGAGCATTTTATTCTCAACATCATAGTATATCGTGTTTGTTATATATATATTCATCCATATAATTTGACCAAATTAGCATAAATACAAACTTAAATTTTAGAATCAGCTTCTAACATTCAATGAATTTGTCTCATATATACATCTACCTATGAAACATTGAACGTATCTTTATACATATGTATGTATAATATTTACTATAGTATTTTTAGTATACTTGTAGTCCTTAAAATATCAAGATTCTACCCTTAAAATTTTGAAAATTAGAAACCTAAAACATGCAAATTAGGTGCTAAAATTTATCTAATAAGGTGCCATTTAAATGCACATATTTTAATGCATTAAAACTGTGATTAAAAAACTCTGTGAATGAGGATGACAAGAAATTTTTATATTGCCACATTAAGAATATTTCATTTTGTGTTTTTTTTCTGTTGGTAGGAAATCTAATTTCTAATCTCATTCCAATTTTAGGCTACAAAATTGTCATCTTCAAGCAATCTGGAATAACTAAACAAATAAAACCACCTAATAATTAAAAAGTATAATGTTGATATGTGTTTAGATGAAAATATACTGGCAATTCTCATAATGTAGTAAAAATCAAACATACTTGTGTAACATTTGGTAAATGGCTTTAATCTGTTTACTTAGAAATCTTGCCACTTAACTTGCTCTTAATCCAATAATACAATAAGGAAAAAAAAACAATGTAATAGAAATAAGAGAGACATCACAAATTGTGTGTTTATGGATGGTTACTTGTTGTTCATTAACCAGATTTTAGGAGAGTGAAGTAGATGAGCATTTAACTATGCATACACAAATAGAAATATTATGCAACTTTAAATATTAGAAATTATTTTTAAATACAGTGATTTTAAATGCATTTAACCTCCAACAAACATGATTAGATTTTGCTGTTCAACTCATTTGAACTAATACATTAAAAATTATTTCACACAACAAAAAAATCTTATTTAAAAATAGATTTTTAAAAAATTCCTGGCTTTTTTTAATTGCTCTTTTTTAAAACTTCAAGTATGCTTGAGAAACTGACTGTGGATCATGTACACAATGTAGGGTCAATGCTGTATTGAATTTCTAGACCATTTTCAGACTACCTTCTGGCAATGGAAGCATTTTGACCACTGAAACTCCCTATGGGTATATCTAACTATCCTGGTACAATGCACCATTCCCCATTATTGATTCTACAACAAACTGCTGTAGATTATTCATTGATTGAGTGTTTAAATATATTCTTTAGGAGCAAATAGAGGACTAATCTGTAAGCAGTCACATAAAATAAAAAGATCAGCAGAATCTTTACTTCAAAGATGCTTTGAGCTACAGCATTTAATTATGTGCATTCTTTGATTATATTGTGTCATATCCAATAAAAATATGTAGGAATTCTATTTCTTTATATCACTTGATTCTTGCCTGCACTTCATTTTACCATGTAAAGAAATTAACTGATATTCTTGACATTTTTTTCCTCTTATGCCTTGTTACTTTAGTGCACTTGAATGTGTCTAAATGCTTTTTTGGCTTATTTGGGTTATCTGATTTCAGTTTGAATCTGATTGCCCATCTTGAAGTCAATATGGTTCATGTGGACTATTAAATAATGCCGTTTCTAGTTTGTGAAGTAAGATGTAAGAAATATTTTTGCCAAGTTTTCTTTAGCAAAACCTATCTTGCAACTTCTAAAATGTGGAGAAACATCTGATATAGTTGACTAGTATGTTAATAGGAAAGTGAAAGTATTTTATGATTACCTTTGGGCAGAGTGTGAAAAGAAACTTGGCATAGTGGCTTTTATGGTGAGGCATCCATTAATTGTTTCAGAAGTAAGTCTGTAGCTTAGCTTGTGTATAGTTTTTTTTTTTTTTAAAGAAGTCCTATTTGTTTGTTCTCTTGCCTTCATTTATATCTCATATGACAAAAGTAGAGGAGGAAGCTAGGAGGAATTTTATCACCTTGATATATTTCTGTTTGATTTTTGACTTTTGGGTGCCTAAATGTGACTGGCACAACAAATAATCTTTTTTGGTATTTTTTACATTCCTTCTTAACAACCAGCAACTCATTTTCTATGTCACTAAAACCAGTAATGTCATGATTCTGAGGGCAAGCTTCATCATTGATAATGCAAAGTGTTGCTGTTGTGGCGTGTATTTATTTTTGTTTGAGTACTCTATTGGACAAGTGTAACTTAAGCTAGTGGCACATACTTGTTGATTTGCTATGAGCAAATGTTAGTACTATTTTTCAAAAAACTCTTCAATAAAATCTTTTAAAATCATTGAATACAAAAAGTCTGAGCAATTTTGAACTCAAAAGGTTTTTTGGTCGTTTTAAGGGTTGGGTTGCCACAGCACTCTTTAAATTGATAATTTTTAATGATTATATATACCTAACATTTGCTTTATTGGTATGTTGAAATATTTTTTTTGATAACTGTTATGTCTTAATTGCATTAGAAAGCAATTGTTTTTAGTGGAACTGAAGTGTTTCCCTGGACAGTTTAATGTGCATATGATTAACATTTACAATTTGGTTGTACTTTGCTTTTTAACTTATTAACTGTAAATAAATTTTAGAGAATAAAAAAAAGAAAAAAGAATTCCAAAGATGTTTAGAGAGGCTGAGATAGTCATTACATTTGTACTCTAAGATAGAGTAGGAAAAAGGGCAGAAAGACAGACTATTAACAAAGTAAGTTGACTGTACACATACTGCACACTTGATGCTTTAAAATATGATCTATTTTCACTTAATTGCTCAAATCAGTTAGTCACATTTGTTTTTTAACAGCCTCTACCCTTGGTATTCCCATATATGTCTGCATTCCAGAACCTGATTATTTTATGTTTTCTAGAAGTGGGCCTGGGTGGATGAGTTGTATTTAATTCAACTAAGTTGTATTTAATTCCTGAAGCATTTCTCATGATTTTAGAGTTCTAAAGTAGACCGTGAATAAACCAGTGGCTATGTACATAAAATGTTAAATATTTCTGTATGTGTTCTAAACTAACTCAAAAAGAAGTAGTTCCGTTTATACTAGTTTAAGCACAATATCAAGGTTCAGAACCCTATTAATACCTAAAGGAACCTTGATACTGATTTCCAGAGCTATGAATTGATGCCCAAGGCAGCAAGAGCCACCCTATTGCCTGACAGTAAAGGTCAAATATACAACTCAATCAATCCACAGCAATTATGTATAGCTTAACTCAAATCATCATTTCAATGGTTCGCTGGTGTCACCTTTCAAACATTCCCTCTGGCAAATGCCAGGCATCATTCTGACTGGGCTGTGGCTCTCAACAATGCCAGGTCAAGAATGTCATCTATTCTACATAGCAAATCATAAAACAAGCAATAAAATCACCTACTCTGAAATCCCACTTACAAGTCAGATTATATTGCTTTTTTTTCTGTCTGGAAACATTACTTCTATGTGATATTTTTCTTTCAGGTCACATTTTGCATCGTGAATATTGGACAAAAGGTCAAACAATGTGTTCATCAGATTCCTTCTGTTATGATGGAAGCATCCATTCAGCCTATCACACAGACTGTCCGCATCTACCCTGATTTCACATGGAATGATCAGGTAGAAGTGGAAAATATCTATATTAAACTAAAATGTCTGTACCTCAGATTTTACTACACCTCCCTACATCTTTCCTCAGAGAGCCTAGGGAACTTAACATTGCATCACTGGACACTATTTTAGTGGTTTCAAATCCATGAGAACTTTGCCATTTATTTTT
Source organism: Ictidomys tridecemlineatus (assembly GCF_052094955.1). NCBI lineage: Eukaryota > Metazoa > Chordata > Mammalia > Rodentia > Sciuridae > Ictidomys > Ictidomys tridecemlineatus. Next base: position 99,261 of record NW_027526121.1, read on the forward strand.
GCCATCTCTATTGACTCTCATTTTTGCTTACCAAAAATTCATTTTTAAATCATGATGTCTCTCAAAATACTGTTCTCTCCTTTTCTTAAACATTAGACTTGTATAGAAGGTATTCTACATTGGCTTTCTTGTCACCAGTTTCTTTTCTGCTGAGACCACTTCCTCAAGGATCTCTAATATCTGATTGACCAGTTGCCATAACCAGCAGATTTTTCAGTTATTTTTCTTCTCTGATTAGATAGCATTTTATACGGAGCTCTTCCCTAGAATGTCCTTTCTTGATTCTTATCATGTTTCTATTTCTAATTTTATTCCTCCTTTTCCTGCTTTAATACTTAGATGATCTTCAATATCTTATATGTGTTTACCAAAATACTGGTAAACATACATGTAAAAACCTACTTTGTATTCTCTTATTCTATCAATAGTTTTTCAGATATATCTTTTGACTAGTTACTGTGTTAGAAATTGTACATACAAAAGGCAAATAGGACTCAGTCTTCAGTTTCAAAAACTAACTGGGGAAGGCAAGTAATCAGAAACTGTATATAACAATGCTTACATCAAGTAGTCTTATAAAATTCTTATTAAATGTATTTGGATACTTCCTATATTAGTTAACATTTGTATATCTTTAATGTAAATGAATTTTGTTCAGCAGTGTGTTCTAAAATCACCCATCTATGTTTTAATTTAATTCCACATTGTCATTAAAGCATTCAGACCTTTAATTCCTAAAGCATTCCTATTTCCTATTTTTCTCACAGTATATGAGCACTAGTTGATAACACCAAATTACAGTTAATATTTTTTATAAATATGAAATATTATATAAAATATAAAATTATATTTAAGTATAAGCTCATATTTGAAATTTTCGATTGTTTTTAAAGGAATGGAAGATTCATTATTTTTGCACATGGTTTTCTACTATTGCTATTCATAATACATCCTAATTTAGTTTTATTAATTAATAGGAGAAAGTACTTGATTGTTTTTATAATGAACTCTCTTATAATGCTATTAGCTTCAAGAATGTAAAACCTAACTTGCCTCAGTCTGATTTACGTAAGGTAATATATTCTTTTGTACAATAAAAGGTCCACAGATCAGATGGGCCCTAAAGAGGGTCCAGTCTTGAGGTTAATAGTATTGTTCAAGGCCCAAGATATTTCCACTTCTTTGCTCTGCTCACACTATTCCCGAATGTTTTCCTGCTTCTCTTTCACTGTTAATGGAGTAAGGGGAACACATACCCACTTCCTCAGCCCACAACATAAACTGTAAGCCCTCTTCCCACAAATACATGCCCCCCCAGTCTAATTATGCCAAGTGTTTGTTATGGACTTCTCCTTTACTATAGATATTGTCAGGAGAATGCCATGAGCTGATTGGCTTTATGTGAATCAAAATTATCCCAGGTGTTATGGTTTAAATGTGGTGTCCCCCAAAAGCTCATGTGAGATAGTGCAAGAAGATTTGGAGGAGAAATGATTGGGATGTGATCTCCTTTTCATGAGTCCCTGAGGAAGAAGTGAATACTGAATAGTATTGGACCATATAAGGAAAAAAGAGAGATTGACTTATATAAACAAAATATGATATATGTGTCCAGTAGAATATTATTTGACAATAAAAAGAAGCAAAGTACTGATGCAGTTTAAAACATGGATGAACTACAAAAATAGTATGGTAAGTTTAAAAAGCCAGTCACAGAAGACCATATGTTATATCATTCCATTTAACAAAGTGTTTATAATAGCCATGTCCATACTTCTAATGAATATAAGTACTCTCTTGGAGGTGATAAAAATGTTCTAAAATTAGATTATGTTCATAGTTGTACAACTTTGTAAATATGTTAAAACCATTGAACTGTATACTTTAAATGAGTGAACTTTGTTTTATAAATTATATATCAAAAAAGTTGTTAGACTAATAGGTGCTGATATGTAAACAGTACGGTTACTTGAGTTATGATTTTCATAGTACTAGGATAATTTTTCTTCTAGGTCCATGGGACAGTAGGAGAATCCTGGTGGATTTGGGTGGAAGATCCTACAAATGATCATATTTATCATTCAGAGTATTTTCTAGCTCTTAAAAAAACAGGTGAATATAACCTTATTATTTAGCTATCATAAAAAATATATATAAACAATTTTTGTTTTTTACTATCTCTCTGATTTCAGAGTGCCGTGAAAGTTTTGTTATGTTCTGTTTTCCTGTTTTGTTTCAAAGGAACACAGAGATTCAGTGTGACAATATTGATTATTCAGTCTGATCCTAGTTCAAGAAATTCATTTATAATCTTTACCATGGTTTAAGGCATGGCTTCTAGAGGCATGGAATATATAAAATAAGAGGGGTAAAAATAATTTTCTGCAAAATAATAAATTGCTTAGTGAAAAGATCATTCCTTGTAAAATTATCTGTAAAGACTCAATTGTTACTACATCTTTAACTCATGTTTTATTTGTAATTTCTCTTTTTATCAAAGAGAAAGCAAGCTTCCGATTGAAAATCTTGACTAGATAGCAATAGTATTTTATAGCAATATTTTGTTTTCATGCATTTATCTTCTTGATAACCATGTAACCTATATATTTTAAGAGATTTCAGATATTCCACTTAAGATACTGATCAGATTTAAAGAAAAATATTAAGTAAATAATAATATGGTACTTGAAATTATAGAAATCATGAAATAATTGCATGAATCATGTTTGGGAAATTCTGATAATGAATCAAACTGGTAACATGTCATAATGATAACATATATATAAATAATATAAAGTTAGTATAAATTTTTACCTTCTGTTATGTCAAATAATCCTCAGAAGGAAATCACCTACAAGTTACTGTAGTACCTGAATATCTGAGCTATTTAGAAATACAACATAGTTTATTTTTATTACATCTGGTATAGATACTATTAAGAATTGACTACTAAGAACTTTATTTATTTTAGACTTTATTTTACATTAGGTCATTAGTAAAGAAGCTCAACTACTGGTATTTGCAATCCCTATTTTTGAAACTTTGCCTTCCCAATACTATATCCGAGCAGTTTCTGATAGATGGTTAGGAGCAGAGGCTGTTTGTATTATCAACTTCCAACATCTGATTCTACCAGACAGGCATCAGCCCCATACAGGTAACAAATTGAACATTAATGTGTTGATGTGAATTATTGACTTCCCAAAATTGTTATTTTAATTAATGTTGAGAAGTATAAAGTTGTTTTATTCTGAATCAAAGTCCAACTTACTTGACAAAATTGTTTCTAAACTGTATGTTCAAATTTTTCAAAATCAAATATGTATATGTAGATAGTAAAATTGTGGACCTTTAATTTTTGTTTATTTAAGTTCCAAAAGCATTAAAGTAGGCTTAGTCAATTCTGATAATCATAGTAATGAGGAGAGTTACTATTTCTGTGTTACTGGACTTTCATCTGTACATATAATCATTATTTCTCCATATAGCCTTCCTTTTTATTGCAATTGTCATTTATCATTTAATCTGTATTCTCTGTGAAAGTTTTGAGATATCTCTTTTTTCTTACATTTAGTCCAATTCACATGAACTTAATTCTAGTACAGGTTATCTTTTATCCAATATGTTTAAAACCCGAAGTGTTTCAAATTTCACATTTTTTTTTTAGATTTTGGAATGTTTGTATATATATAACAAATTATTAAAAGGGATATATAGTAAGAGTATTCAGCAACATTTTTTATTGTTGTAATGTATAAACTCTAGGTTTTCATAAAATGAACAAATGCCTTTCTATTTTGATTTATTAAAAAAGCAAAATTTCATGAATAAATATTTGCAGTGATACTTTCAAGTACCCCTGAAATCTATTTCAAAAACATCTTGAAACTAGTATACTAATTTCATTTTTTGAGAATTCATAATTGATGAGTATTGATTTTCAGAGGTCCTTAATTTACTTTACAGACATAAATTAGGAGTCAAATCTTCTTTCCCATGTATATTTCAGACAAACTGCTTGCCTTTTCAGAATAAAAATGTTATTCTACTTTAAATAGCATGCTATTTGACAGTCCTTTCAGAAGTGAAAGGAGACCTAAATATGACTTTATAATCTTTCATTTTGTCAAATGTACACATTATTCATATTATTCATTGAGATATTTTTTATACTACATCTCAATTTCTCTTTGATATCTTGGCATAGCAAAACCAAAAAAATTTATCAAAATAGAATGATATTGAGACTGTATAATCTAGTAATCTACTTATTGCAGAGGGTCTTTCTGGTCTTATTTCATCAAATGTGTTTATGTGATATCTAGAATCTCATCAGTTCAAAATATGTGGAAGTGATGATGTTTTAACTTAAAATATATGCTTCCTATATCATTGCTAGGTTTCTTTCTTTCATTAAAGTACTTAATTCCACATACATTAGCATTATATGTTAATGCCAATTTAATAATTTTTTTCTTAAGCAACCAAATACATATCAACCTATTTATATAATTAGCTGATTTATTATAAACATACCATCTAGGTAAAATCACTGTAATAGATCATCTTAATTTACCATTGTCAATAACTGTGCATTTGACATTGTACAATGTTTAATTTTTAGTCTTTTATTTAAAAAAATATGTTTGATTAACATTGCATGCCTTATCATGCAATGTCTTCCTCCTTCCTGGATTTCCAGAGCTACGGAAAATTTAAACAATCATAATCAGACATAGAGAGTATGAAGTTAGCTCTCAGCTATCCTTGTAATGGAATAGAGCAATGGGTAGGGAAAAGATAACTTCTTAAAGTCATCTTTTTATTTTGGGTTTTTTTTTTTCTTTAGGGACAAGGTACCCAGGATTAAACCCAAAGGGCACTTAACCACTGAAGCACATCCCCAGTCTTTTTATTATTATTATTATTTTGAGAGATAGGATATCACTAAATTGCTGAAGCTGTCTTTCAACTTGGGATCTTTCTGTCTCAGCCTCTGAGCTGCTGGAATTACAGGCCTGTGCCACCATGCCCAACTAAGTTAATTTTTTATTTTAATTTTTTATTTTTTAGAAGAAAATTTACCATATTTTTTATTTTGCAACCATACTATAAAGGTCAGATCAAGGTGTCCTCTTAACTGATTTTTTTATATCTTCTTTTTTGAACTTTGTGATAATTATCTAATTTCTTCAGCACCCAGTCCATATAATGAGAAGCAACCAAATCTAGTGTCTTTCAACACATAAATTTACTTTACAGACATAAATTTCCCCAATGATTAGTGAAAGTAAGAAGACCTGTACCCTTTAAGGAGAGTTTTTTGTTTTGTTTTGTTTTGTTTTACTCAGTCATGCTGTGTTCTGAAACTACTATCCTTGTTCCTTCCTGAATAAGGCTAAATTCATTTTTGTTTCCATTGGCCATACTAAAAGACCCCTCAGCTACTCAGGATTGGTCAGTGTGTAGCAGATCAAATCTGTTGTTAGTGACCCTTCCAATACTGCTGTTTACAAATGGTTTTCACTGATTTATTTTTGTACCATAACATACATACTTTCATGTACTTTTATTCAAGTTATTTCCCTTTTTGGAAGAGAAATATATAGTTGGTTTATAGGGGATTCTTCAATAAAAGTGTTCTATTTATCAGTTATGTTAAATGTAGTGACTGAATAAGATGTGTCACTGGTGTATAAGAACTTATATTAAATATGTTCTTCTCTAGAGATAATTAGGAAATGTTATTCTTAAAAATACAGTATTCGGTATTGTGCATGTTTTTTCAGTTTTTTTTTCAGAAGTACCTGTTGGATCTTTTCAGAATTACTGGATCTTCAGCCTTTGCCAGTTATGGCTTTGGTATGTAAAGCATATGAAGCCCTGTACAACTTCAGCCACTTTAACCCTGTGCAGACACAAATATTTCATACACTGTATCACACAGACTGTAGTGTCCTAGTTGGAGCACCCACTGGATCAAGAAAGACTGTTGCAGCTGAATTAGCTATTTTCAGAGTCTTCAACAAGTATCCCTCCTCAAAAGTATGTTGAACATATTATGTGCTTATTATATTCAATTAGAAAAGATAGTTAATATCTCTAAACTAGCCAGGTCCAAATATCCTGACATACTCTGGTGAATAGCTTTGTTATACTCTCAGTGAATTTTCCAGGGGGCTAGATCAGTATTAGAATAATTTGTTGCAAAAAACTTGATATCAACTTTGGAGTCTTCTAGGTGAATTTCTCATGTATATAGTGCTCACACATCCTCATATCTGTAATTCATGGGTACTTCTTTTATGAGATAATTAATTCTTAGCTATACTTGTTAGGTATATAATGATTCATTATCAGTCTTTGGATATGAATGAAATGCTAATACTTTAAAACACTTCAACTATACACAGGAAATGTAGACATAATTTATGCTACATTCCTCCAAATATTGATATTATCAATTAATGTCAAATAACACCGGAATCAAATAAGTATTGATTTTTAATTTTTTTAAACCATAATATTTAGTAAATTTTCCCCAATACTATTTTATTTTTAATAAAAATGATTTATATTTGAGGTGTTCAATATGATACTTAAATATACATATAAATTATAAAATAATTGCTAGAATCAAGATTGCTAGATATCCATCACTTCAGATAATCACATATTTTTGCAGTGGGAGCATTTAATATCTAGTTAGCAAATTTCAAGTCTATTAATATGATATTATTAAATACAGTCACCCTTCTGTACCTTAGATGTCTAGAACTTGTTCTACATAAATGAAACTTTATATCCTTTAAGCAATATCTCCTCATATTCCCCACTTTTACCCCCTCTTAACCATTATTTTAATCTGCTTCTATGAATTTGACTTTTTATTATTGCACCTGTTAGTGAAATTATTCAGTGTTTTGTTGTTTTCAGCTTATTTCTCTTAACACAATGTATAGTATTGCAAATGGCAAGATTTTCTTCTTTTGTAAAGCTGAGAGATCTCCCATTGTGTTTCAGTTTCTTTTTTCATCCATCTTGGGTCACTTAGACTGTTTCTTTATCTTGGCTTTTCTAATCAATGATGTAATAAACATGTCTTTGGGATATTTATCTCATTTCTTTTGGATATGTGTTCAAAAGTAGAATTCCTATGATGATGATGATGTTTTCCATGTGTAATTTCTTAAGGCTGTCCATGTGCATTTTCCATAATGGCTTCCCCAACTACATTTCTACCAGCAGTGTGTAGCAGTTTCCTTTTCTCCACATCCTTGCCAATACTTTCATTGTTTTAATAATATTCGTTCTAACAGATGTGAGGTGTTGACTCATTGTGATTTTTTAAAAAGTATTTATTTTTTAGTTGTTGTTGGATACAATACCTTTATTTTATTTATTTATTTTTATGTGGTGCTGAGGATCAAACCCAGGGCCTCTCACATGCTTGACATGTGCTCTACCACTGAGCCACAACCCCAGTCCTCACTGGGATTTTGATCTGCATTTCTGCAATGATTGGTGAAAGTAAGCACCTTTTTGTGTCTCTTAGCCATTCTGTAATTCAACAGAATGATATCTATTGGCCTCATTTGTCACTCCACCTTTTTTTAAATATAATTTTTAGCCTTTTTGTTTTTGGGCTATATAAGTTCCTTATAGGTTTTGGATATTAACACCTTACTAACATCTGCAAGTATTTTCTCCTATTACATATGTTATTTTTTTAAATTCATTGATGGCTTCCTTTTCTGTGCAGAAGGTTTGTAGCTTTGGTGCACCCCTATTTGTTTATTTGCACCTTTTTTTCCTGTGTCCTTGGGAACATATTCAAAAACTCATTGCTAAGACCAGTGTCAAGATCTTTTCCCCTGTTTTCTTCTAGGAGTTTTATGGTTTCAGATCTTACATCTAAGTTTTTAGTAAATTTCAAGATGATTTTTGCATATGGTGTAAGACAAGGTTCCAGTTTCATTCTGTTAAATGTAGATGTTCAGTTTTCTCAACACCATTTATTGAAGCCTATCCTTTCCCTTCTTGGTATTCTTGTCAGATTAGTGACAGGATGTGTGTTTATTTCTAGACTCTACTCTGTTCTGTTAGTCTATGTGTATATGTTGATGCCAGCACCATACTATCTTAATTATTGAAGCTTTGTACTATAATTTGTAGTCAAGAAGTAGAATGCCTCTAACTTTATTCTTTCTCAAGATTTCTTTGGTTTTTTGGTTCTTCATGGTTCCTTAAAATTTAGATTTTTTCTATCTCTAAGAAAAATGCTATTGGCATTTGTTAGGGATTACATTGAATCTGAAGATTGTTCTGAGTAGTTAGTTTCTTACTTTTTTCAATTAAACATTTAATTTTATTTTATATGCTTATAAAACAGCATAATGTGTCTCAGATTGAAACAAAGTCTACTTTACTGGAAAGTGGAAGCTGGAAAAGGAGACTGTGATCCAGAATAGGTAGACACTTTTTCATTCTTTATGATGGCAAGTTTCACAACTTCACTGGACCTTTATTCCTTGATGAAATAGATAAACTATGATTGCACACGTTTATTCTGGTTCTCATTGTTGAGGAATATTTTCTGTTGTTGTCAGTACTCCTTGAATAAATGTAGGAACAGGGCAAACTTAATTTAACTAAATAAAACTCCAAAGAAAACATAATGATTTCATTACATGAAATCAATCAGGGGCTTCCAAGTTTTTCCACAGTTCGTCAAAGAAAGAAAATCAGGTTTTTGTTTTGCCACCACTACCAATTTATTGTGTGACACAAGGGATATCACAACTTCTCTCGAACTTTTTCCTAAAAAAATTGTATTAAATCATTTCTAAAGTCCCCATCATTTCTGAAATTCTAGAATGCTTTGATTTCAGCTATAACCTTATGAAAAAGAATGGGTTTTTTCTTTTTTATCATTATTATTTTTTACATGACAGTAGAGTATATTTTGAAATATTATACATACATAGATTAAGTGTAACTTGTTACAATTAGGATACTGTTATTGTGGTTGTACATGATGTAGTGTTACACTGGTCATTTATTTATATATGAGGATAGGAATGATATTCCATATTCATTCTACTGTCTTTCCTATTGCAGTCACCCCCTCCCTTTGCTTCATTTACCTTTGTCTAGTCCAGTGAATTTTGAACCCCCCCCCTTTGTTGTGACTTATCATCCACGTATCAGAAAGAACATTCTGCCTTTGGATTTTTGTGACTGACTTATTTAATTTAGCGTGATATTCTTTAGTTCAATTTACTTACAAGAAAATGCCATAATTTCATTCTTCTTTATGACTAAGTAATATTCCATTGTGTATATATACCACAATTTTTTCATTCATTCATCTCTTCAAGGGCACCTAGGTTGGTATTATAGCTATTTTGAATTGAGCTGCTATAAACATTGAAGTAGCTGTGTCACTGTAGTATGCTGATTTTAAGTTCTTTGGATATGAAGAAAGGAGTGGAATAACAGGGTCAAATGGTAGTTCCATTCCAAGTTTTCTTTTTCTTAATTATTTCTCACATACATGACAATAGTGGAGTGCAATACATTCATAATTTTTTGTATTACAATTCTTAATACACCTTTATACCACACTTTATCAAATCTCCGTATTTATAGTGTTGACTCTAGCTCAACAGTTCCTTTGACACAGAATGTATAACCAGTCCAAGTTTTCTAAGGAATCTCCAGACTGCTTTCTGAGTGTTTGTACTAATTTGCACTCCCACCAACAATGTATAAATGAACCTCTGCCATTCTGACTGGGGTGAGATGGAATTTCAGTGTAGCTTAGATTTGTGTTTCTTTAATTGCTAGAGATGTTGAACATTTTTTCATATATTTTTTGACCATTCATATTTTTTCTTCTAAGTAGTGCCTGTTTAGTTCCTTAACCCATTTGCCAATTGGGTTATTTGTTTTTGTTGTTGTTGTTGTTATTTACTTATTTATTTGGTTAAGTTTGTTGATTTCTGTATATATCCTGGAGATCAATGCTCTGTCTGAGATTCTGGTGGCAAAGATTTTCTTCCATATTGTAGGCTCTCTGTTCACATTCTTGATTGTTTCCTTTGCTGTGAAGAAATTTTTTATTGATTTTTTATTGATTCTTTATTTCATTTCTTGTGCTTTAGGAATCTTATTGAGGAAGTCCTAAGCCAACATGGTGGAGCATTGTAATGCATTCTGCTGTCATATGTTAAAAAAAAATCAAAAGGAAAAGTTAATACTCTAGTTTGAGACATTTTTTAAATAAGTTCTATTTATTGAATAATGTATTTTATAAAATTGGAACAGCTAAAATATATGACTTATCTGCCAGACAGACTACTATAAAGATAAAGAGATAGAGTCAGTCCTTCTAGGCTCAGTCATATAAAGGTACATACTACCAGGATCCCTCAGCTTGTTTACCTAGACCACCCCCATCCTTAGCTCTTATTAGTTAACACACTTCTGAAGAGTAAAGTGAACTTGCCCACTGAATTGAGAAGGCTCCCACCTTCCAGTGTGACCTAAGTTGTAGGATCGGATTTTGAACTTTTCTCCTGGCTTTCCTATAACTGCACACCTCTATTGATGGACCTGTACTTTCCATCCCATGCATCTCCATTGCCCATCTACTACTGCCCAGTGTAGAAATCAACAACAAAAAGATCAAAGAAAATTCCTGTTAGAAAGAATGGGTTGATTTAGGATGTCTTCATCTTATCATAGAGGAACTTTAGAATAGGCATTTGCCCATTAGTATCCACTCTGTAGCATAGTATATTAGGTACTAATATAGTAAGTAGAACATTTCATTTTACCCTCATAGATCACCTAAAAGGAAATATGATACCTTTTTTGTGGGGGGGATTGTTATTGGAGAACTCAGGTTTATGATTCCGGCATACCCAGATGAGCTAGTGCTCTGAAATTCTGGGCCCTGAGTTGAGGTTACATGGAACTTTTGTAGGAAATTTGATATCATTTCTTTTAACCATTACAACATTAGTGAGTTTGAATTACTGAACTGTGTGGCCAAGAATATTGCACAGGAATTCTTCAATAAGTAGTACACAGATGCAGAATGAATGCAGTGAAATACCTCCAAGCGACATCACAAGTGACCTTCACCACAGGCAGCAGTTTCTCAAAAACTGTAAGCTTACATTTCTAAGAGCTATATTAAAAAACAAACAAACAAACAAAAACTAGCACTTAAACTACACTTTTACAGGGACGAGTAATTAAGTAACACTCTTACAAAGACCAAAACTGTAAAGTAATGTAATGTAAACCAATGTTTCTTCTTCATTTCCCCCTCTGATGCCTGTCTGTATCATATAAGGCATCAACCTTTATAAAGCTGGATATTTAAGGTCTTCCTGTTCAGAAGTCAGGACCATCTTTAGTTTTGTTGCTTTTAGGCATGACGTTACAAACTGGACCAGGCAGTTTAACATGTAAGGAGTGAATATAAGGCCTAGGAGTGTCATAGCAAGGGGTCTTGCCAGAGGCAAGAGCCAGGCTTCCCAGGGGCCAGGTTCACCTCTTGAATTTTTCAAGTTTCCATTGTCATGGCAACTCAAGTTCACCTTGACCCATGCTGACCCATTCCAATTGGATTACAGATTTTATGGTTAGAAGGAACCTTTTTTTTTTTATCTCCCAAAGTTTCAGGATCTGGTCTCCGGCAGTTAACAGAGAGTTTGCTAAAGAATGTGACATTCTGTCCACTTAGGCCAGGCAGGGCTGCAAGTATCTTGCTTCTTGGAAAAGAAAGCATGTGGAGGTGAAATATGATATCCTTCTATTAGTGAGAAGCTTAGGTTCAGTAGGGTAAAGTGATCTTCCTGAGTTATAAATGGGACAGAATTAGGATACAAATCTGTGTGTGTGTGACATCAAAACATAGGTTTTATCTTCTGTTTTGTACAGCAACTTAGGCAGAATTTATTATAATTCTTATAATTTTTAACCTATATTCTTTTGTTTGTTAGTTTGTTACTGCAGATTGAACCCAGGGGTGCTTAACCACTGAGCCATATCCCCAGCCCTTTCTATTTTTTAAGACAGGGTCTTGACAAGATGCTTAGGACCTTAATTATGTTACTGAGGCTGGCTTTGAACTTAAAATCCTCCTGCCCCAGCCTCCTGAGCCACTGGGATTATAAGCATGTATCATGGGCTTTCCAGTGTTCTTTAGTAGAACAGGTATTTTTTGAGTGTTCTTTGCTAGGGCTGAAGTTATAGAAAATAATTCCAGATTCTTGCTGTCAAAGAACCTATAGTTCAAAGGACAAATGTGTAAACAAAAGGTCATGCTATAATAATGATGGCATTCCTCAAAAGCAGCAAAGGCATAGAGAAAGAACTAAATCCATCTGAAAGAATCAGTGAAGGGCTGGGGATGTGGCTCAAGTGGTAGCGCGCTCGCCTGACATGCATGCAGCCTGGGTTCGATCCTCAGCACCACATACAAACAAAGATGTTGGGTCCGCCGAAAACTAAAATAAATAAATAAATATTAAAAATTTTCCCCCTCTCTCTCTCTCTCTCTCTCTCTCTCTCTCTCTCTCTCTCTCTCTCCCTCTCTCTAAAAAAAGGAATCAGTGATGTTTCGTAATATCAGTAGTGTATAAGCTAGACCCAAAGAATGAATAGGAATTTCTCAGGTGAACAAATGGAATATTTGTTTTACAAAATAAATAAATAAAAGCAAGTGTAAATGTGAAAAAAATACCAGTAATTTTCTAGTGCTCTATGTGAGGGGATGGCCAGAGAGAAAAGTAAGGACCAGATAAATCAAGGACCAAATAGATAGTGTGGTGTTGACCATCTGTAATGCAGAGAGACATGTTAGTTTTGTTCTCCTTACCAAATGATGGCATTGAAGAAATTTAAGCAGGGGAATGACATGACAAGTTTTACCCCTTTAAAAATTCAATTTGAAAAAATATAAAGTACAAATTTAAAAAAATTATGAGATTGGGAATAAAGGAAATTTATGTAACGTTCCAACAGAGACAAGGAGCGTCATTATCAAGTAGTGGGGAGGAGACAACAGGAGCACCAGGGCGGGGTGAGCAGAGAGAAAAGGGGAATAGCATTCGGTTCACCACACAAGCCTCAAAACATTTTATCATCCTGGATTCTTGTTCTACCCACCTGCCTTTTCTGTAAACTAATAAAATATAATAGTTTTTCAGTTCGTGATATGGCCTTTCATTTACTTCACATGATAAGCACTTATTTTGCTTTTTTTTTACATTTTTCACATCTGGATCATAAAATGAAAAATTCTGGGGAAGTCTCATAAATTTTATGCAGTCTTTCAACTTTATCGTCAAAACTTCAAAGTTAAAAACATATGGTTCATTCATCCAGCTCTCCTAGTTTAAACTAAAGATTTCACTGTTTAGTTTTGCCTTAAACAAATGCAGCATTTTGTTTGTTCATAAAACATTAGATTAAATGTATAGACTGATATGAATAGCTCTCCATCATTCCACATGTACCACTGGCAATTGCCCCTTTGCCTAGGATGTGGTGTATTATTGTCATTGAGAACAAGACTCTATTTTTAACTTGCTCTTTGGGGAAAATGAGTGTTTCACAAGAAAACCTTCTCTCTCCTTACCATCATAAATAGTTTTCAAATTTAAAAGACTCTGTGAAGGGCCTGGGGTTGTAGCTTAGTGGTGGAGCACTTACCTAGCATGCATAAGGCACTGGGTTCAATTCTCATCCCTGTGTATAAATAAATAAATAAATAAATAAATGTCCATCAACAACTAAAAAGAATTGTTTTAAAAAAGAAGAAATGCAACTACTAGTATTCTTGATATAGTGAATTATTAAGTATTTGTTTTAAAAGTACAATGAGTTTTTACTCTTAAAATTAGCTTAGGGTTTGACTTTTTGTAGGATGTTACAGGAAATTCATTTGCTCTCCCCATCCAACTGTAGTTTATTCTGTTTTTATTTGGATGAATAGTAATTTAGTGATAAAATGATTGATTTTTTGTTTTTGTTTGTTTTGTTAAAGCTAATGTAAGATTTCCAATGAGAGAGGGTGAATGCCTTGATGTTCTTGTAACATGTGCTCTGTGCCTATTCAGGCAATGCTGGATGTGGCTGCAAACCAAGGTTGGCTGGTGACTGCCCTGAATACCACCAACCTCGTTCAGATGTTGATCCAGGGCCAGTGGTTTATTTAAGTGTATTTAAGTGGTTTATTTAAGTGTATTTAAGTTTTTTTTTCTATATCAAAATATAGATGATTGAGGGTCATACCACACAGTATAGGGACTGTCATATCCTGAAAGTAAGATAGGAAAGGCACAGTGAAAATTTAAGTCAACACCAAAAAGTCTGCATCTTTTCTTGCATGGAAGAACCATTCCATTCATATGTAAAATGGTGAGTGAGATCCATTCAATAAATAGTATTCTCATGCAGCAAAACAAGTCAAAGTGTCCAAGGAAATGGTTTTACTGAAGCCAACTGGAGTAGGTTTCAGTAATGACTTTTCTTAATATCACTAGGTAATGAAGAATAGTTTGGATTATTTTCAACAAAGAAACATCAGAGTTAAATTATGCTATAGATCATGTGGATTTTACAGACATGTGTGGAATAGTTTTTCCAAAAGCTGCATAATACATATTCCTTTCATCAGCCCCCAAACTAGAACTTCTCCAAAAATATGTTACATTTTTAGGCCATTAAGCAAATCTTAACTCATAAAAAATTAAAATAATTTTGTGCATCTTTCCAGACCACAACAGGATAAAACTTGAAGTCAAAATCAGAAGAAACTCTAGAAAATGTACATGCACGTGGAGATTGAATAATATACTACTGAATGAGCATTGAGTCACTGAAGAAATCATGAAAGAAAGGAAAATATTCCTAAAATCAAGTGAAATGAAAACAACCTAACAGAATCTGTGGGATACACTGAAAACAGCTGTAAGATGGAAGTGTATAGCTGTAGCTGCCTACACTATAAAAACAGATAACCAAACCAAATAACCAAATAATGCATCTCAAATTCTTAGTAAAGCAAGCCCAAGCAAAACCCTAAATTAGTAAAAGATCAGAGAAATAAATGAAATAGAGATTCAAAGAGCAATGAATATGATCAATGAAACAAATAATTGGTTTTTGAAGGAATATATAAAATCAATAAACCTTTAGCTTCATTAACCAAAGAAAGAGAAGAATTTAAATAAAATTAGGGGCTCAAAAGGAACTATTACAATGGATACTACTGAAACATACAAAGGGTCATTGTGAACATCTAGAGCATTCAGGTCCCTGGGTAAGGGTCTGGCGAAATAACCAGGACACAGGGGATGCAGAGCAAAGGAAGCAGTTGCAACTGAATGCTGAGGTTTATTTGCAAGTTCCTTTTATATTCTTTTTCTAACAAAGCAAGCGATTCTTCAGTAACACTTCACCCACATTGCCTAAAAATCATGCCTCAGCGGGTACACAGAGCTAAATTCAGATTGTTCCTGTTCATTTGATAAGTACCCTCCCAAAGTTCTTTGTAGACATTATCTAATCCCCTGAGGATGTATTTGCTTCTTTAGAATGTACTGTTCCCAGGTCAAGTATGCAGGAAGCTTCTTCCTCATGGCCAAACCATGCAGAACTTGTGACTTGTGATAAGGGGAAGAGAACTTTTCCTCCTCTTAGCTGAGGTTTGCCTCAGCTGACCTAAATCACAGCCACAGCTCTTGCAAAATGTCAGGCCTGAGGGAACTAAACTCTGTAAACCCCAATAGGTCATTAGGGAATATTTTGAAAAATTGCATGCCAATATGTTGGATTAGATGGATTTGAATATTTTCACCAAGTTAAACAGGATTAAGGGGGAAAAGAGATGGTGAAGCATCTTCTATGTAAATTAGGTCTTCAAAAATCTTTATAGGCTGGGCAAGGTGCCTGTAATTCTAGCCACTCAGGTGGCTGAGACGGGAGGATCTCAAGTTTAAAGCTTGCCTCAGGTAAAAAAAAAAATTATCAAGATGTTGAGAATCTCAGTGAGACCATGTCTTGAAAGAAAATACAAAATAGGGCTGGGGATGTGTGGCTCAGTGATCATTGAATAACCCTGAGTTCAATCCTCATTATAGAAAAAACAAAAAACAAAACCAAAAATACCCATTATTTAAGAAAATAAAAAATAAATAAAAAAAGAAGTCATCAAATGCTAATATTGGCACAGTGGGTTTTAATTTTTTTGTGTTTGTTTATCTCTTAGTGTATAAACTTAAAGACCCATTAAAAAATACAGCCCCAGAAAATAAAGAAAAAAATGAGAATGCAGCACAAATGAAATTTAGACAAAAATGTATAGTACTAAAAACGTATATTAGAAATAGAAAATAAAAATCTCAACTTCCAATTGTTTCATGTCAAAAGAAAAGAAATTGGAAAAGGTGTACAACAACAACAAAAAAGATTGGAGAAATAATTACCTTATGAGTAGGCAATCAAAATTATATAAACTTAGTATTTTATTATAGAGTTAATAAACCATTTAAACAACCACTAATAAAATAGGCAAAATCTAGCAACATTAATAAAAAAGAACATTGAAGATTCTTATAAACAATATTATTAATGAAAAAGTGATATAATTACAGATGTAGATGAGATTAATAATAAAATAAGATACTGATGAATAATTTCATGTCAAATTTGCAAACATTTGAAATGAACAAATCATTAAAAATGCATGTATCAGAACTAACTCCAGAAGAATTAATATAGGAAATGAAAGTGATAAGCAATTACTCCTGAAAATAGGTACAAAAATCCTAAGTAAACCAAAATCAGTAATAAAAGCCATACATTAAAATCATCTTGGGTTTGTCTCAGAAATGCATATTTATTTAACATTAGAAAATCAATTATTAATGTAAAATCATTAATGAATAAATGGAGATAAATGATAGGATCATTAACATCAGTTAAGAAAGTACATTTGATAAGATTCAATAAGATAGAAACTTAGCAAATGAAGAATAAAGGGAATTTCCTAAAATTGATTCAGAATATCTATAAAAGCTTAAACAAAATATTATATATGCTTAATGAATGAATACTAAAATCATTGTCTAAAAGATCAAGGGAATAAAAACTAGGTTTTTGCTATACAAAGCCATTATTTTTCATGAGAATGTAGATTTTCCTTGAGTGTATTCAAATCAGGAAAAGTTAAGAATCATATGGGAGTGGTTAGCTCCAGTGTATAAGGACCAGTAACTCTATGATATAGTGATGATGATGATTAAATCCACTATAATGATGAGAGCTTTATTCTGTAAAGTTTTGAATACTTAGTTTATGGTATCTCAATGCATTCTTCAGAAATGTTTTGTGTATTTGCCAAGTGAAAAATTTAGAAATTACTTCCCAGTAATCAGAATGCTAGGTCTTTATAAATCAGTAAATTCTCTCACTGTGTTTGCTCTTCCTTTTTTATGACCTATTCTGAATAGCTTATATCTAAAATAGTTTTGTTTTCTTTCATCCATTAAAGAAAAACATAGGGTTACATTTTATTTAGCCTAGATATGAAAAAGCAGAAGACAAACAGAATATCTTAAAAATAATTTCAGTGAAGACTGGAGACTGATTGTTTTCTAATATATCAGAGGTTAAAAATATAATTAATTGGTTAAATTATATCATACTCAGTTGTTAAAAGTTTTAAGGAAACATGTTTACAAAATATTACAGCATGGGCTGGGGTTGTAGCTCAGTGGTAGAGCACTTGCTTAGTGCCTGTGGGTTCAATCCTCAGCACCACGTAAAAATACACAAATAAAGGTATTATGTCCAGCTTCAACTAAAAAAAAGATATATATAAAAATTACAGCAAATTCTATGCAAGGAAAACTATTGAGTTTTTCTTTTTTGTAAATATTAATATGGCTTTGATTTTTCTTTCTGGAAAGATAATGAGAAAATTCTGTTAAGTGGAACAGTTGTGTACAAGTTTCACTTTTCTTCACTCACTTTACTTTACCAATCCATCCTTGTGCATATAATTCCATCTTATCTTGTGACCACCATTCCAGTATGCCTCTGATTGATTGATGTCACCTAGAATATTGAACTATTTCCTATAGATTGTCCTAAACTTTGATTTCTTGAAGCAGTTCCTGTGATCCTTGTTTTCTTGTAGACTGTGGAATTATTATTTTTTCTTTTAAATAGACCTTACTTGTTAGAGCAATTTCTAAGTCATATCAAAATTGAACACAAAGTAGGGAGCCTTACCAACCTCCCAACCCCAGAATTCCATTATTATGTCCTGCACCAGAGTGGTAGTCTGTTAGAACTGAAGAGCCAGTTTGTCTCTTTATTATCACCTAAAGTCCATAGTTTACATTAGGATTAACTCTGGGTGTTGTACATTATGGATTTTGACAAATGTATAATGACAAGTATTCACTATGATAATATCAGATGGAATAATTTCATTGCCCTGAAATTCCTCTGTGTCCCCTACTTCTTCATCACCATCTCCTCTGGCAATCACTGATCTTTTTACTGTCTCCACAGTTTCACAATATCCAGAATGTTATATATAGTATGTTGTATGTAACCCTTCCAGATTGGCACCTTTCACTTAATCATATACATTGAAGGTTTCTTCATGTTTTTTAATGGCTTGATAACTCATTTTGTTTTATTAATGAATAATATTTGTGTATCTAAAAGTGCTATAGTTTATTCACCTACTGAAGGACATCTTGTTTGTTTGTTTTTTTCCTATTTTTGGCAATTATAAATAAAGCTGCTATAAACATATTTGTGTATGTTTTATGTAGTTACATATTTTCAACTTCTTTGGCTAAATGCTAATAAATGCAATTGCTGAATTATATGATAAGAGTAAGTTTAATTATGCAAGAAAATACCATCCTACTTTGCAAAATGATGGTGCCATTTCGCATTCCCTCTGACAGTGAATGAGAGTTCGTGTTGGCCCTCATCCTTACTAGCTTTTGAAGCTCTCAGTGTTCTAGACTTTGACTATTCTAATAGGTTGTAATGATAGCTCATTGTGCTTTAATTCACATTTCTCTAAATAATATAATTTTTTCTTGTGCTTATTTACCATTTATTTATCTGCTTTGGTAAAGTGTCTGTTCAGGACTTTACCTATTTAAAAAAAAATTTTTTTATTTGATTTTATTTTTTAAATACATGACAGTGGAATGCATTACAATTCTTATTACACATATAGAACACAATTTTTTATATCTCTGTATATAAAGTATGTTCACACCAATTTATGTCTTCATACATGTACTTGATACATAACAGCATAGAATCATACATGTTAACGGGCTATCATCTAGTGTATTGACATATCTTTATATTGTACAATGCTTAAATCAGGCTACATATATCTAACTCTTCAGACAGTTATTATTTCTTTATGGTAAAACCTTTCAAATTATTTTTCTATCTTTTAAAAACACATAGTATATTTTTGTTATCTGTAGTCACCCTATTTTGCAATAGCACATCAGAGCTTTTTGCTCCTATTTAACTGTAACTTAATACCCTTTGTTCAACCTTTCTTCATCCCCCTCTCCCTGTTACTCTCCTAGCCTCTGGTAACCACCATTCTAACCTGAACTTCCTTATGACATGTTTAGTTTTCACATGAGTGAAATCATGTGGTACTTTTCTTTATGTTCCTGTCTTATATCACTTAACACAATGACCTCCAGTTCCATCCATGTTGTTGAAAATGACAGGATTTCATTTTTAAAATTGCTTAATAGTATTCCATTGTATATTTGAACCATATTTTCTTAATCCATTCACCAGTTGATCAACATTTAGTCAGTTCTTTGGTTTCTTTTACCAGAGTTTTGTAGTTTTCTTCAAATAGTTCTATACATATTTTGTTCGATTTTTATCTAAATATTTCCCTTTCTTGTGTTAATGTTAATGATATTGGGGTTTTAACTTAAAATTCCACTTGGTCATTAATGACACATAGGAAAATAATCGACTTTTATATGTTAATCATATTTTTCATGCTATGACTTATTAGATCCAGGAGTTTGCTGTTGTTGATTCTTTAATTTTCTATATAGAATATCATGTCTGCAAGCAAAGACAGTTTTATTTCTTCTTTTCAAATCTGAATACCTTTTTTTCCTCTTACTCTACTAGCTGTTTCTTCCATTATGATATTGAAAAAGAGTGGTGAGAAGGAGTATCCTTGGGTTTTGGCAATGGAGATGTTTTATATCTAATTGAAGAATTTTCCTTCTTTTCCTATTTTGCTGACATTATTGGCTTTTTAATGTAGAGTATTTGGAATCTTACAGGTTCTTTTATGGGTTTTAAATGTTTTGTTAACCCCCTAAGTTTTATGCACACATATATTTTCTCCTTGAGAAGGTTCAAAATTGTATCATGTGTTTATATGACCTCTAGTTAACATTTTAAGAGCTCTACTCATGCTGTTTTTCACTGTTAACCTGTGTTTTTAGTCAACACTTCGAATTTAGCACTTCCTTACAAATATACTAAGGTGAAATATACAGGAGAGACCATTTACTTGTGTGTATTTGGCTCTGTTCATGTCATATTAGATCTCTTTTTTTTTCCTTTTTGGTCAGGAAGAGAGATCAGACACAAATATTCTCCACTCAAAATATTTAATAGTTTTTCTAGTGACCAGCCTGTCTAATTTTGTTATTTCTTAGTGAAACTGTCAATTTGAACCTGTGTAATAAATATCCCTTTTTCTCTCTTTTTATTTCTTTTCTTTCCCTCTTTTAAATTCTAGAAGATAATCTTAGGGGAATAAGTGTCATACAGTAACTTATTTGGGGGATTAGATTATATGTTTGCTTTTATTAAAAACTATATTTGAACACTTATGCTATTTTATGTCAAGAACTTATTCATTTCATAAAACAGTTATTATAGCTTGCTTATAAAAATGATTTATTTCTCAATTTTTAAAATGTAAATTATAATTTTACAATTCCTAACCAATATTTGTATCAAGTTTTAATCAAATATCATTTATACCTGTTAAGTTACAACCTCACTTTTGCTAGTTTTCTTGAGAGAATCTGTTAACTATTTTCTGAGGTTCTAAATGATCATTGTGGGTAACTAATAAGTTACCATTAATAGAAATTGTGTTGTTCACTATTCTACTTCCTCTACTGGTATCCTATCTATCCCTCTCCTGGAATGATAGCTTTTAAGTGATAGGGAGCTTCAGGTTGGGCTTTGTGTAAAAGCCATCAGATCATAAGGAATATTTCCCATCTGTCTGAGCTACTGATTTTGTAAACATAGAATTGTAAAACAGAATTAGTCTTTCACTTTCAAATGTTTTTATGCAGTACTACATGACAAATATATCCAAGGCCTAGATATACCTTCTAGATAGTTTTTACTAACTCTGTCTCAGTTAATTCATAGTACTTGAAATCCTCCTTTCCCTACCCTTTAACTTCTCCTTTCTCAATGTTCACTTGCTCTATATACCCACTTGTCTCTGGGCATATGGAACTGATGATGCTCTGTCATTCTACACCCACCATGACATTATTCATAATACCTTCTCTCTGCCACTTTTCCAATCCATTTTTTTTCTAACTTTGGCCTACCATTAACTCTCAAACGTATCTCATCCAAGATGCTTGTTTAAGTGAGGCCAAGTTAAATTTTTGCTAATATTCAGTTAGAAGCTTATCTATTGCAGTGGATTGCACACTATAAGATGAAGAATATGACTTCATTTTTTTGTATTCCCAATGCACAACACTTGTACTAAAAGTGTGTGTTTATTTGATTTTCACTGAAATTCATGCCTACCATAGTTTAATATATTGATGGAACAGAGAGGTAGGGTTGAATAATGCCCTCTTTGACAGTCAAAGCATTTTAATTTTAATTTTCTTTGTTAAGAGACATCAGAGATATTGCCTAGTATCTCTGCTTATATTTCCCTATCACTTACATAAACCTATTCTTTCATAACTCATGCCATGGGAATAAAATGAGAAACTGTTACAATTATTTGATTCATATGCATAATCTTAGATTCATATGTGAAAGAAAGTTGAGAAGTTCTTCCTCATAAGTCTAATAAACAGACATCTTTAAGCCAAGCATTATGAAAATGCTTTGAAAATTTCAAAACCATATAGAATTGCAAGAGATTTCTGGTGTTATCAGTGCATTTTATTGTTGCTTTTCTATTCTTTCTGAGGTTCAGTTTCTGAGATATTAACCTTTCTATTAGGTTTTATTATGTTTATTTTTTATGCTTTTGCAAAATTCTTTTTGCATTCTGCGATTATTAATTTTATGTCTCAATTTTTCCAGGCCCTATTTGGGCAAATATCAGTCTAAATATTGCTATTCTGAAGATTCGTTTTTAGATGAAGTTAAGACTTAAATTAAAAGACTTTTAGTAAATCAGTTACCTTCTATTATTTGATTTGGTATGATTCAATCAGTTGAGACCTTTAAGAGAAAAAAAAAGATTCCTTCAAGGAAGAGGATATGCTAAGTAGCATAGTAGTCAAACTCAAACTGCAACATCAACTCCTCTAAATCTATAACTTGTAGCCTATCTTAAAATTTTGGACCTGCCAACCTACATCATCATATGATTCAGTTTTTTAAGATCTCTCTCTCTCTCTATCTCTGTCTCTGTCTCTGTCTCTTTCTCTCTCTCCACTCCTCCCTCTCCCCCCAATCCCTCCCTCCCTCCCTCCCTCTCCCTCCTACAATTACTTCATTTTCCCTGGAGAGCACTAAGACACTTTCCTTATGTGTATCTGTCCCCATGACATGTGTCAAACAGCAACTAGTTTGCAACTGCTTTGTCATTATCTAATTTATAAACAAGAGCGTGACTACTTGCAACTCTTCCCATCACCATAATGACTAAACTTTAAATTATTAAGATCTTTTTCTGTTAAGCACATATGCTAGATGCTACATAAATGAATATTTATTCTACAGTACAGTAATATTGCATCCAATTTGGTTCTAAAACTCATACTCAGTTTTGATAATCATATAATTTTATCCTTTTTTGAAATTATATTCAAAATAATATGGCATTATAAAATAAAGAAGTGTGATTCTTTTTATTCTTGCACACATTTGGCCATATTGTGTTTTCTCCTTCATAATGAAGATGTTAATTAAATCCTATAATAAAATACTACCAATAATATTTAGAGGTCATTAATCATAATTTACAAACTAACATGAATGGTAAATAGAATTTTGTTTTTTTAAAACTGCAGTTACTACCTGTCACTGGCCCTAATATAACGAATATCAGAAATGTAGTGCCAACTCAGTATTTTTGTCCTTTTCTTTCCTTCAGGAGTCTAATCTGGGGAGAATACCCAGGGTTTAGTACATATCAGTACTGTGCCCTCTTCTATTCTCACTATACTTTTTCATAGAGATCTCATACAATTTTAACTCTTTTAAAAATATATTGTTAATTTTAGGTGGGTACACTACCTTTATTTTATTTATTTATTTTTATGTAGTGCTGAGGATTGAACCTCCTGCCTCACACAAAAGAAGCAAGCACTCTACCATTGAGCTACAACCCCAGGCCAGCAATTTTAACTTTTAAAATTCCATTTGCATGCCAGTGAAGCCCACATTTATGTCTTTATTCTGGTCCTCTTTTCTAAGTTCCAGATCTGAAAATCCACTTGCCAACTTACTCATTTCTTAAAGTCACCTACAACTCAGTAATATCCAAACTTAGCTCTTCAAATCTCCTTTAGTTTGTGCCTCCTATGTCTCCTTTCCCTTGGCTCATGCCCCTAGTCTGCCTATTGTCTTTTAATTCCTTAATTTCTATTGATTGAACATTCTAAATAAATCAAAGTGAACATCTTGATTCAATTTTTACTTTCATTCATGTCATAACAAATTCCTTTGCATCCAATCTTGCCCTCTTCCTAATTATTCTCCAAAACCATAACCACAGTGATCTTTCTGAAACTCAAACTTCATAATGCTACTATTTTACTCAAAACTCTTCAGTGACTTTAGTTGCTTTTAGAATAAAATCTAACTTACTTAACATGACATACAGGCTGAGAATTGTCCTTAAATATATATTTTTTAGCCCTCACTCCTGCCCTAACATATACTCTACAATCCTGCCGTGTTATTTCTTTTAGTACTCTGAACATGCAATATAATCTCTTACCTCCTGCTTTTGAACACTTTATGCCTCATTAACTCCTTCTTATTATTCATGTTTCAATTGGACATCATATTTTGCAGAGAGGAATACTGCTCTAAAGTCCCATGATTAGGCACTTTCTGTTTAGGTAATAATATGTCATGCCCCTGAAATTTAATTATATTGTATATATTTCTATATATATTCTCAATTAAAACTCAAACAGAGACATGAGATGGGAGGGAAAGGGAGAGAAAAGGGAAATTGCATGGAAATGAAGGGAGACCCTCATTGCTATACAAAATTACATATAAGAGGTTGCGAGGGGAATGGGAAAATAAACAAGGAGAGAAATGAATTACAGTAGATGGGGTAGAGAGAGAAGATGTGAGGGAAGGGGAGGGGGGATAGTAGGAGATAGGAAAGGTAGCAGAATACAACAATTACTAATAGGGCATTATGTAAAATTGTGGATGTGTGTGATTCTGCAGTCTGCATTTGGGGTAAAATTGGGAGTTCATAACCCACTTCAATCTAATGTATGAAATATGATATGTCAAGAGCTTTGTAATGTTGTGAACAATCAAAAAAAAAAGTCAGAACCTTTGTCTGTGTTATTCATGTCCCCAGGATGTCCCCAGAGCCTAGCCCAGTGCCTGGCATATAATAAATAACTTATCAACATTTTTTTAAATGAATGATATCAGCATTGGGATAGGCAAGAATGTTCTTATGTGACAGTGCTCTTTATAGAACTGTACATGTTTTGTCTGATTATTCATGAACATAAACCTTATTTATCTGATATTTTTTCAAGAAATTTGTAGAAATAGTAGTGTTAGTAGAATAGTTCCTATTATATCTAATTTCAGTCAAGCAAATAATCAGTCTGAAAGGGGAATGTAGCTCTTCCCTAATGCTGTGGAGGTTGGTTGAGTAAAAGAGATGCAAATTGTGTATTTCTCAATACTTGGTATACTGCTCCATGTTTATTCCTACTGACTAAAAACATAGCATGATACCATAGAAAACTAGGTAGATCATCTCTAAAAGGACCAAAATGAAAATACATAAGGCAAATCAGCCTGTTTTTCACATAATTCTTTCTTATTTATCCTCTACATTAGCTGTTAATTTTGAGAACTGTAAGTTTAGACTTGGGCATGTTTTTGTACTTGTCATTAAAGCCATAAATTTTTTATCATCAAAAGGTCAGAGTTCAAAGAGTTTTGCACTTGGTACAGCTGTACCTAGCTTAGTGCCTGCCCCCCCCCAAAAAAAATACAAAAAAATTTTAAAATTAAAAGGTAGCTCACATGTATTGTTCTCTTTACTCATACCCAGAATTTATAGTCATAATGAAAGTGCTGAAGGTAAGAATCTTACTGTACCCATTAAAATATATAGAGAGATTATATTCTATAATTGATCCAGAACATATGAAAACACCAAGTATCCACTGAAAATAAATTTTCAGAATTTATAGTAGACTTCAAATTTTAAGTAAACTTATGTTTACCTTAAAGCAGTAGATCTCAAAGTTTTTGGTTTTAGGACAACTCTTAAAATAGTTTAAGCTCTCCAAAAAGCTGTTTATAAAAAATGTGAATTATATCTAGCAAAATTGACTTGTATCAGAAATTACAACTAAGCATTTTCTAAATGCAAAATATCCAATTACTCCTTTTATTATGCATCTGAGTGATGACTTTATTGCATGTCATGAAGGCTCTGGAAAATTCCTCTGCACATCTCTGAGAGACAATAAAAGGGCCAAGGAAAATCTCAGTATTATTAAGTCCATCACATGGATTTCTTGAAAGTGTCTTGGGTCAGCCCAGGACTTCTTGATCATACTTGGAGAAACACTACTTTAATATGTTACCGTTTGTCACTCCCAAGCATAGCATATTTTTCTATATTTCTAAAACTTCATGATTATAACCTGTTGTAAGAATCAGCAATATATATAGCGGCTCGGCCTTTGGCCGGCCCAGCGCGCAGGGAGGCGCGCATCGCCTGGTGGAGTCCCAGCCGCGGCCGCGCGCCCCTCCGCCTCTGCCCGCTGCTCCATGCAGCCCCGGTAGCTTAGCGTCCACGCCGGGGTACCCCGTGGCTCACCGCCCGCTCCTCGCTCTGCCGCGCACCCCTAGCCTGGGCCCAGTCCATGCGCTCCCGCGGGCCCGCTCTGGCGCAGCTCGGGCGCCGGCTTCTCCGGCGCACGGACCGCTTGACGGACGCACCGCCCTCGGGCCGGGATGGCAGGGCCCGGGACGGCCGCGGCGGCTCTGCTCCTGGCAGTCTGCTGGCCCTGCTGGCGCCCTGGGCGGGCCAAGGGGGCGCCGCCGCACCCACAGCACCCAACGGCACGCTGGAGGCCGAGCCGGAGCACCACTGGGAGAGCCTGCTGGTGCGCTCGCTGGTGCGCTTGCCCGTGGCCTCACAGCCCAAGGAGGCTGCTGTCCAGAGCAGCGCTGGGGATTACCTGTTGGGCATCAAGCGGCTGCGGAGGCTCTACTGCAACGTGGGCATCGGCTTCCACCTGCAAGTGCTCCCCGATGGTCGCATCGGCGGCGTGCACGCGGACATGAGCGACAGTCTGCTGGAGCTCTCCCCCGTGGAGCGGGGCGTCGTGAGCATCTTCGGAGTGGCCAGCAGGTTCTTTTTGGCCATGAGCAGCAAGGGCAAGCTCTATGGCTCGCCCTTCTTTGCGGATGACTGCAAGTTCAAGGAGATTCTGCTCCCCAACAACTACAACGCCTACGAGTCCCAGGAGCACCCCGGCATGTTCATCGCACTAAGAATGGTTCCCAAGAAGGGGAACCGAGTGCCACCCACCATGAAGGTCACCCACTTCCTCCCCAGGCTGTGACCCTCCAGAGCCGCCTCAGCCTCCACGGACTCTGGACAGAGAGTGGAATCCAGGAGTAGGTGTACGATATTTAAGTTAATTATTTAAATATGTATATATTGCCATCAGATTATTTATGGTTCTGTAAGTGTGTTTTGTAAATTTTTTT
Organism: Ictidomys tridecemlineatus; assembly: GCF_052094955.1. Taxonomy (NCBI): domain Eukaryota; kingdom Metazoa; phylum Chordata; class Mammalia; order Rodentia; family Sciuridae; genus Ictidomys; species Ictidomys tridecemlineatus. The sequence continues at coordinate 126,540 of NW_027526121.1, forward strand.
TTCTGGAAAAGAAAAGAGGAAAAAAAAAAAAAAACCTAAGACAACCGAAAAGCAAGTCTGACTTTTCTGGCGTGACAGGGGACAGCCTTACCGTTGGATTTGCTTTACTCTCAAGAACTTGACATGAGCGTGCTGCTATTTTGTGTTGTAAAGACAGTGATATTGGATTCTGATGGCGCCAAGCACCTTGTCTGGAAGGGCCTGCTGGGGCCGTGGTCTCCAGCGAAGGGGCGCTGGGCGGAGCTTCCTCTCGCCGCCCACGGCTGTGTCCTGTGGCCGGAGTCGGGACATATCGGTTTACTCCGGGTACTGAAAGCACACTGTCGAGTCCTCGCTGCTGCTCCGTTTTTAGATGGGCCAAGGCTGACCTTTGAGCTTTGCTGTAGTCCATCTTTCCCCATCTACCAGATGGGAGAGACCGACTTTATAAACTGCTCTTCGCCTGGTCAGGATCAGCCCCGTCGCCGTTGCCGCAGCCACTGGGCAAAGACAAAGCTGTTCCGTAAAGTGCCAGGGAGTGAAGCCGGTCCCTACTGGGACGTTGCCCCCCAACCCTCGCCTGTGATGGACGAAGCTCGTGATGGAAGACAGTTCTGAAATAGAGGATATTCTTAACAAAATCAAAAACAAAAGAACAGGCTTCCCTGCACACGGGAGACTTTGGACTAGAACCACTATTTAGGCGAATGTCGCGGTCACAGCCCAGCCTGCAGGGACCTGCTGCTCAGACGCACGCTCAGCCTCTACCTCAGCCGGGCCCAATCGCCCAAGGTTTAGGGGGCGCAGCTCACTGGGCCACCCCAAGTGGCTCTTTTTCCATGTGCAACCAAAAGGATCGCAGAGAGCGGCGGTGGGTCCCCTGCGAACCTTGTCACGTTTGAGCTATCTTTACCCCGTGATTTACTTTTAGTAAGGGCGTTCATGGTGGAAATATTTGCAGACAGCTGTTAGAGTGCACTATATGGTCACCAAGTAAGCTTATATTTTTCTTTATATATTTTAAAAATGCAACCCCTGTCGTTGAAGCCGAGATGGAAGGGCCAGGGTAGGTGGGTTTAAAAAAAGCTCTGAGGTGATGGCAAACACTTAATTTTAATGAATGGCTTTTTAGTTTATGCAAAGTGACCTTAACTTGCTGCCACACATGCTCTGAATGCTTCCTCAAGACCCTCCTCCGGTGTCTCTGAACCATCTCCCAAATTAACTTTATGGGAATCCACACAGACTGCAAGCCTGGGGTCTGAGTTTTTGTCTTTTGAATTCCTTTTGCCAAATCTTTGTTCAAATGCAAATCAAGGACTTCAAAAAATACTATTCTTAGCCCAGCCCACTGAGTGCCAAGTCCCCAAGTTAGGACCACCCATCTGAACCCTTAAGAGGCTGTTTACAGTGTTCTGACTCAACAATGCCATAAAATTCTTACCTGGCCCTAGACTCCAGGAGGGTGGAGGGCAGGTGAGGAGCAAAGGCTTGGGGAAGAATGTGCAGTCTTCCTGTTCTTACCGCATCTCAGAGTCAAGAACTGGGATTGCTGGAGATGCTTGGATTCTTCAGCAATGTCACCTCTGAGCGCAGTCCAAGGGCCAGAAATGGACGGACCCTCAGTGCAGAGGTAGCTCATCCACCCGCACGCACAGAATTGTTGATGGTGCGTCTGGCGATGTCATTGTGCCTTTGAAATATTGTACTTTCTCGGGTTGCGGTGATTTTGGGGATTCACGGTTTCTCTATTTACCACCGTTTTCAGAGTCTGTCTTTAGTTTTATACAGGTGCCGATCAATAGCATGATGTATGTGTGCTGTGCACATCGAGATGCTTGATGAGCTTTTCACCGTGGGGAGAAAGAACCCCACCAGACACGGTGCAGATAATCAGGAGAGATATTAAACATGATGGAAACCCGCCTTGAAAAAAAAAAAGAATCAGCAATATAGTATTTCCCTACAATAACCCTGGGATATTAAGAGGCTTTCTATATAAATATGACTCTCTATGTCAATTAGATTAGAGAAAAAGTCCACCAAAACTTAAAACCTTTCTGCATTACAGGACCTCTCAAGACTTTTATTAAAATTTTTATTAAGATTATTCAAGAATGATATACAATATTCAATGTTCTTTGAATTTTTTGATTAAATTTTTGCAAATATGAAAATAGTGATTAAGAGAGGAAAAACCAACTTGAAATTTATAAAATTTTGCTACTTTGTTTTTTAAAATATGAAATCTGAGACTAATTATTGAACTACTTTGTTTCAGAATCCCAATCCAGATATATTTTTATGTTTTTGTTTATTTATCATGAGTTAACTTGAATTTTGTGCATTAATCAATTTCCTGTTTTGCCATCTCTACAAACTCACTTCAGAAACTTTCCTAATCCTTCCATTTAAATTCCCAATTATTCATTACCCCCATACCTACAAGCACTGTTAAAAGTCTTGTGATTAATGCATATGTGTTCTCTGAGTTTGCTTTGATAACACAGTGACTTGGGATGGGGAACCACTGAGCAGAGTGGGATAGGATGCATCCTTACAGTAAAGCAGACTCTTCCCTTTCTTTTGTCCTCTACCTTGTGCATCTTCAGTCATATTCTGGATGTTAAATGATATGTAGGAGAAATATTTTCTCTACCTTCTCTGGAGTGCTTTTCATCTCCAATACTTAGAAAAAAAATAATTTAACAAATGCAGAAATAATCTAATGAAGTGGAAGGAAGTCCAAAGCACAATTTTATTTAACAAATCCACATAGATATACCATAAAGTTTTTCAGGATTTTAAATATCCTTTGATTCAAATGCATTGAAGAAAATTTAAATGAAACTAAGCAGGTTCATTTGCTTTGGGACCTCTCAGTTATTTGATAGTGCGCATTATCAATTGCTAAGAGGAGGATAGAATTTGTAGAATGCCTAAATATGTTTGATCCTTGCTGTGCCCCTCCCCTGACTCAGGCAATGGCAAGGCCCTACTGAGGTGGATGGCGCAAGGCATCCATCCTCTGGAGGAGCGCAGTATGTTTCTGGGAATGGGCTGGTTTGTTTTTGTATTCCTTTAATAAGTATAGTTGCGATTTCTCATATGACCATTAAGTATGAAGGAAAAATTATGACTTTCCCAATTAATGCAACTACTTCTAAAGCATAGATCTGTTTGCTCTAAATGCAATGATTCAGCTGTGGAGTGTAAATTGTTAATGTCTAAAGAAAAACTCCCTGTATTCCTGTCAAGGAAGTTTTTGAGAAATTAAATTAAAATCTAGAGAAGAAAAATTAATGTTAAGAAGATAGATTAGTGCTTAGTACTGGGCAACTTGTTCTTGTGCCTGTGCACAATGGTTTGTGCTCTTACTTTTGTTTGATTAAAAGTAATAACAAGTCAACCACTTGCCGTAACCATGGCACCGGTTCCAGTCAGTAAGTCAAGAAAGAATAGTCAAGGTATAGGCCAATAGTTTGAGACATTTGTAACTATTATTAAAAGTTAACTAAGCAGAAACAGCTCAAAACAAAACTCAAACTGAAAGTACAAATGCTTGCTTATGCATAAGCCAAGATACATTCTTCTATTCTAATTGTAGCTACGTAATATTTTGTTTTGTTTGAATAATGATTCCTGTTTTGTAACCACAAAGTACTGTAAGCCTGCCAAAATGAAAAGTATATATGATCAACTTCACAAGTAAAGATTGCGATCAACACCTTCACTTTGGTGTCTGTGTTGTTTCTCCACCCCCTCTTTCACCGACTCCTCACCATTCATTCGTCTCCTGAGACTCCCTGTTGGAGCTGGTCTCCTACAGATCCTATAAAATTTAATATGCCTAAGACTACAGTACTGCAGAATATATTTTGGAAATAGTTGTTCTAGATTTTAGTGATTTTCTGCAGTTGGTAAAGCATAGGATAATTATGCATTTTGTTGTTTGTTTTTAATTTGCTGCACTGTTAGGAATAGATATTTTTTCATTATGGATAGAAAGATGTTAAGAAAACTTGGCTTTGATTTCATGAGACTTGAGCACATTTCAGACAAGAGTAACAAGGAAATGTTACATTTAAAATAAACTAACTAAATACCACTTAATGCAAAATAAACTACCCCATTTTTTACTTGACATTAAACTGAAATCAGATTGAAGAATAAGCATCTACGATTGAAAACCTCACTACCGAGTGGCCAAACATTACTGCTAACTTGAATATGCACAGGCTTATTTCATGTTGGTGAGGGACTCTGGACCTCTTTCATGGTTTCTGTAAACAGGGCCAGAATGTAGCCGACTAGAATCAGAGAACATGCTAGGGCGCTTCATATTCAATACACAGCCTTATAAAGAGAAGAAAATGAGCCTTGTCCAAAACTCTTATCTCAGCACCCACTGGCAAAAATAAAATGTAAGCTGGGGACCAAGTCTCTTTGAAGCTGATTTTTTTTTTAAACTCTCTAACAGGCCTCTGGTGGTTACAGATATTGATCGTCAGAAAGTAATCTGTTCAGGTTTGGGGGCATGCCAGTACAAATTGTGGAATGCATTCCTTCCTCTCAAAGAACATGTTGAGCTTTTTATATTGTCCATACTGGTTCACTTGTCAGCTGTCTCCCCTATTTGACATGAGTTATTTTCTACCTTTTGTGGATGTATAATTAAATATATTTTAAAAATAAGAAATTTTATTAATATAGAATCTTTAGCTTGAGTCCCAACATTCTTTTCATCTTTTTTAACCCTCATTTTTCTTCCATAATCATTATTTGATTCCCTCTGGCTGCCTGCTATTTATTTGTAGTAGTACCATTTATCCATTGAGACCTTTCCATCTGTCACACAGCTTTGCTTTCTTTCCCCAGAAGCTTTATTCTTCTACTGTGCCATGTTTATTTTTTTTTCTTTTTTCTTCTTTTACTCTCTCACTTTCTCTTTAGTAGGTAGATTTTGCATTATTTTATGCAGGTGTTTTCAGATTTTATTTTGTTTTTTTCTAAATTTATACCAGAAAAAATAGTGCTAAAATAGATAAAAATGACATTGAGAAGGAGTGTGTTTCTAATCTCTAAAGACGGATATAAAATTTTTAAAATTCCATTTGTCTTTGTTCATTCATGTGTGTGTGTGTGTGTATATATATATATATATATATATATATATATATATATAATTGTATATATACATACATGAACAATTCTGTGTGTGTATACACACATATGTGTGTATATCTATGTGTGTGTGTATGTGTGTGTATATATATATATATATATATATATATATATATATATATATAGAGAGAGAGAGAGAGAGAGAGAGAGAGAGAGAGAGAAAGAGAGGTAGAGAGAGAGAGAATGAATTTGGTTTGGTACAGAACATTCATTCCAACATTCTGAATGGAAAGTGAAGCAGTAGAAATTGCTTGAACTGGTGTTTACATAAGGAGAAAGAATGATGCTGATTTGTTTCTCTCTGTGTGTCTACTTATTTGTTTGTTAAGTGTAATTGTTGATTAATGGCTTATTTGTGGTGAATCTCAATGTTTGGAAATACTTAAAACACAACAATGTACATTTCTTGATTCACTTCACCCCAGAGATTACCACCAAGTTTTATGAAAAAGCAGATATATTCTGACTAGACAATAGTTTCCAGGAATAGGAAAATAAACACAAACACAAGTGAAAGATCAACTTAAGAAATAGTCTCCATTTTACTTACATTTTTGGAGAAAATTTTAAATTATTTTATGGTAAAGTCTTCAAAGAGAATGTTCTTTTCTCATTAATAAACTGTTGAGAGTGATAATCTAACCGAGTATTGAATATTTTTCAGAACAAATTCAAGGTGACAAAAATAAAGAGTCTTACATTAATGAATGCAAATGCATTTATATTTTTATATCCCAGAAGACTATTAACTTTACTTTTTATCACCTAATACTTTGAATTTAAATCTTGAATGATGTATAATATATCTTTCCAGAATATTTTGCAATGCTATACTAATGAATTCCTCAGTGGTATAATAAGTATTCAAGTTTGTGTCTTGGGCTAGAAGGCATTGCTTTTATTTAATATCCATGCTTTCTTATTTTAATGGCTTGGGAATCAGAGTCAAAAGAGAAGGCTGTTAGGTCAATTCATCTAAAAGAATAATTCAGTTATCTTTCTGAGGTTTACATCTAATACAGTCTACCTGTATCAAACTTCCATTGTTGTATGTGGTGCTGAGCCCACATCAGTAAGGGAATATATGCTAAGCAAAAGGTAAGCTTCTGCTGGCAAGGGGTTCACAATCCATCAATGTAAAAAAAAATTCTGACTCTTATCAAAAAAGTTCTCAATGTGAAACAGAACATTGAAATATGTTTGCTAAGGAATGATATCTGATCATACATGGTTAGGATCAGGAAGTGAAAAATTCCAAGTATTTTCAAACAGTATTTTAAGAAGATGAGGGATATATGGGGATATAGAACAAAAGCATGTTACTACTAATAAAGAAAGAATGAAGTTATTAGCAAATAGAAATATGTAGGAATTTAGAAGTATGCAGGTTTTTTCTTTTTTCAAAAGAAGTAGGAAGGTAGAAGAGGAGTCACTGCAAACCTTAATAGTTATTGACAGCTGACCCTATGTGAGTACTTGAATAAAGGAGGACAAGCCAGAGTCCTTATCTATAAGAAAATTCATAGTCTATATCAACTATATAAAAATCTATAGATATACATCATACAGAAAAACAGTTACAGCCTGAAGAGCTATAAAACATATATTGAACTTTTCTTTCTTCTTCTCCTTTTTTTTTTTAAATTGTGGTAAAGGTCCTGTTGTCAAAAGAAACTTCGAATAGAGATCAATATAAAGGCTGGATAGAATACACAAAATGGCTATTCGAAGGCATTGTAGAAACACTGAAGAGGACAGGTGTTGCAGGGTGAAAGTCACAGAAAAAGATATTGAGGTAAAATTGAAATCTGGTGATATTTATGCTTGAAGAATTTGCAGATTCCTAAATTTAATGGGACTGGAGGGTACAAAGTCAAGGAGATTAAGAAGAGATTTTTGTTTTGTTTTTGTTTGTTTAATTTCACAACATCAGGAAGAAGAAAATTGGAAGTTATAGATTAGTACCAGGACCTTGAGAAAACACTAGGTTTAGAACTAAGAACCAAAACATGATATGTTCTAAGCATGAAGAAAGATTGGAAATAGAAAAGCCTTTACAAATTTCAAACTCAATAAAAAGCTTATAGAGAATAGAACTTTGAAATTCAGACACACAAATTTAAATATATCTTTTAATGATATTTTCAAGAATAAAAACTGTTGGAATACTTTACCCAAAGTCAAAATGGAAAATAAGGATATTTTAATGGAAAAAATGGATATTCTAGAACTATAAAATATAATACTTCAGGTTAAAAACAATAGATGATTTTAACAGCACGTAGATGTAACTAATATCCTTGTTCCTTAAACAACTGGAAAAACCTGAGAAAATTGTATGATCCAACTATTTTCAGATATGGAGAATGAAACAAATGAGCTGGATTCTAAAGTTATTTTGTGGCCAGTGAGAGAATTGTGACCACTGAGAGAATGAAACAAATGAGCTGGATTCTAAAGTTACATTAATTGAAATCATGGTTGGTTGAAGCCCACTTTTTAAAAAATTAAATAAATAAATAAGTTTTAAAAATAATCAAACAGGGTCACAATTGTCTTCTAGAAAATACTCCACAATTCTTAATGGAAATAAAAAATTCAGCACTCAGTGCAAAACTGATGATATATGACATCTAATCCCCAGATGTGAGGAAGCAAGAAATGTGGACAATATAAAAATAACTATATGGAATGACTGGAAAATATAAAAGTTTTACTAAAACTTTCTAGGTATCTCATTAACAGATGAGATACTAGAGGGAAAAAAAAGTTCAGTGGATCTAATAGTGTAGCAAAACAAAGTAGCCAAGATAAAACACATAGACACACAAAGACAAAACAAAATGCTTGGGAACTCAGTGACTTGTGAGACAATTTCAAGAAGCTTAACATAAGTGCAACTGGATTTTTAGGGAATAAAAATAATGAGGGAAATGTATTTAAAAAATAATCACAAATGTATTTGAAATTCAATTTAAAAGATATAAACCCACATAATACAAGATGCAACAAAATGCAGGATAAATCTCACAAATGCCACACGAAAGAATGTCAATCAAATTGCTGAAACCTGGGGAAAGCAGCCAGAGAAAAATGACAGAAGAGCAACACAAAGAATTATAAATTTCTCATCAGAAATTACAGAAATCAGAAAACAATGAGACTATATTTTCAAAATGGTAAAGAAAATATCTGTCAATTTGTAATCTACAGCTAGTAAAAGCATCTTTTAAAAGTAAAAGAAAATTATTTTTCAAGACAAATGTAAGCTCAGAGAGTTCATCACTAGTAGACCTGCATTATAACATGTAAAACAAAGTTCTTCAGGCAGAACTAAGATGATAAACAGATGGAAACTTGAAACTACACAAAGCAATGAAGAACACTGTAAATAGTAAATACATGGGTAGTGAAAGGGACCTTTTATTCTCCTTTAAAATGTTTAAAAAGATAATTGAATTCTTAAAGAAAAAAAGTCATGACATTGAATTTATAAGTTAAAACATTTTAAAAATGCATGATAGTAATAAACAAAAAAGGGAGGAACATTGGAAGTATATACTTGTCTATTTGTAGAGTATTGAAGAAATTGCAAAATATTATTTGAAGGATCATCAAGAAGTATGAATATTTTCAATCCTAGAATAACCACTTAAACTAACCAACCAAAAACATACAAAAATATAAAATAATTAAAAATAGTTAAAAGAAAGAACAAAATCAGATAAAAAATAGAAACAAAAAACAAAATGTTAGATTAAATTCCATCATATTGAGTTTTATATAAAATGTAAATGGCTAAACAACCCAATTTTAGGGCAAGAATTTTTAGATTAGATTTTTTTAAAAATGTGCATCCATAAATAGGGAATCTTTAAGAAAGCAGTAGAGTTATGTTAAAATCACAATATAGTAGACACACACACACAATCATCAGTAGGGAAGAAAAGGAACATTTCATAACTAGAAAGGATTGAGTCCACAAGGAGACATAACAATCTTGTATATGTACCCACTTTTTGCTTCAAAATACATGAAGCAAAAGTTGACAGAATTGAAAGGAGAAATATGTAAATCTATAATTATTATAACAACAATCAATAGAATGATCAGTACAAAGGACACTTGAAAAATTCACCTAAGTGATAATAATAGAACACTCCTCATTGCAATAGTAAAATACATGTTCTATGCCATATTCTAAATCATAGAACAAACTTCATTGAAACCATGCAAAGTAGCCAGGTGTTATGGAGCAGACAAGTAATACTAGTGACTTGGGAGGCTGCAGGAAGATGATTGTAAGTTTGAGGCCAATGTCAGCAATTTAGTCAAAAGATTCTCATAACAACAAAAATTGCATGGTGGTGTTGGAGATGTGGCTTGGTGGGAAAGCACCCAAATTGTACAAAGTATGGGCTCTGCTCATAATATATTTCAATGAAAACTAATGAAGAAAAAATAGTTGAGAATTCTCCAAATATTCAGAAATTAAATACATATATATGTGTATATATAAACCAGACGTGGAAAAATAAATCGCATTAGAAAGAAGATATTTTGAGTTAAATATAAACAAAAATACAATGTATCAAAATTTGTAGGTAGCAGCTCAAAAAGTACATGGAAATTTGCATAGCATTAAATGCTTTTAAAGAGGAAAAGCTTGTTAAGCTCCTACCCTAAGAAACAAGAAAAAAAGTTAAAACTAAAGGAAGTAAAAGGATGAATCAGAAGGATCAGAAATCTTTGAAATAGAAAATAAAACAGAAAATCAATAAAACCAAAGTTGCTTCTTTGGAGAAATATTTATTCCTAAGAATGGAGAGAAAATTCAGAAAAGATTATTACATACACATGGAATAGAATGAAAAGGCAGAACACTGGAATTGGAACTGCAAGAAGAGAATGGATTGAGAAGAACAATGTTTTAAAATATTAGGACAAGAATTTTAAAACAATCATTGTTAAAAGGTATCAAGCAAAGTATGCAAAAAGCTTGCAAACACAAGATCAAGAAAACAAACAAAACAAAACAAAACAAACAAAAAACAGATAGTTAGCCATATAATACTGGTGGACATTTTATACTGGTAGACATTGTAATAAAGAGAAAGTGATGACATTTTCATATAAACAGTAACCACTAGGAGAATTCATCACAAGCAAACTTACATTAAAAGCAACATCAACAACAACAAAACCTAGTTCAGTGTGAAAGCAAATGCCTATACTCCCAGCTACTTAGGAGGCTCAGGCAGGCAGGAGGGTCAAAATTTTAAGGCCAGCCTGAGTAACTTTAAAAAAAAATGGCTAGGGATATAACTCAGTAGTATAGTACTTGCTTAGCAAGTATGAGGCTCTGGATTCAACCCCAGCACAGCAAAAAAGATTGAAAGAAAGAGAAATAGAGGGAGAAAAAGAGGGAGAAAAAGAAAGAAGGGCTAAAAGGATTTTCAGACAGAAGGTAAATGATTCTCTTGAGACACAAAAATGCATAAAGGGTTAAAGTACAATGAAAATGGTAAAAATGTGGTTACTTAAATACTGATTATAAATTTATATAAGTATAAATTAAATTAAAATTACACTGCACACAGAGGTGAATATGAACTAAATATTTGCAAGAAATTTTCCATTTCTAGAAGATAGGTAACTATAAAATTAAAGTAAAAAAGTATATCGATAATGTCTATATTAACCTCATTTTGCTATACTAACACATATTAATTGGGTTAATTGTTTTTGCAACATTTACTTACATACATACATGAGAAATGCTTTGATCATGTCTATCTTCCTCCCCTTATGCCCTTTTGCCTTTCCCTTCCCTTTCCTTTTCCTGCCCCTGAAAGTTCCCTTGTATTTTCAGCTTTCAGTTTTTTCATCCCATGTATTATAGGAAACATGCAATTCTTGTCATTCTCAAATTCTCATTTTGTGTCTGGATTATTTCACTTAACATGATGTCCTCCAGCTCCATTCCTTTTACTGCAAATGTCCTGATTCTGTTCTTGTTTATGGCTGAATAATGGGTATCTATATCACATTTTCTTTATCTATTCATCTGCTGATGGGCTCTAGGGTAATTCAATATCTTATCTATTGTGAATAGGGCCACAATAAACATGGGTATACACTTATTTCTTTTGTATACTGACTTTATTTTCCTTAGATTTGTACCTAGGAGAAACATAGGTAGAATACATGGCAGCTGTAGTTCTAGTTTTTTGAAAGATCCTTCACACTTTTCATAGTGGCTGTATTTATTTTCATTCCCAGCATGGTATGTAAGTGTTCTTTTTCTCTATTTACTCACCAGAATGTATTTTTTTTTCTTATATGTAAGTCATTCTATTGAGTAAGAAGAAATATCAATGAAGTTTTCATCTGCATTTAAAAATATTAATTTTCACATATTTATTGGCTTTATGTGCTTTTGAGAAATGTTTTTCAAGTTATTTGCCTATTTTTTTGTTTGGATTACTTGTTCTTATGGTGTTGTTTTTGAGTTCCTTATATATTCTGAATATAATTATGTCAGATGAATGACTGCCAGAACTTTGCCCCCATTTAGTAGGCTGCTTCTTCACATTGTTGATTGTTTCCTTTACTTTGCAGAAGTTTTTAATTTGATATAATTCCATTTGTCAGTTTTTCTTTTATTTCATGAGCTATTGAAGTCCTAGTCAAGAAATTGTTGCCTGTCCCAACATCTTATTTTAATAGTAGTTTCAAAGTATCCTGTCTTAAAGGTTTTTTTTACCCATGTTGAGTTGGTTTTTTTTAAACAGAATTAGATATAGGATACTAGTTTTAATCTTCTACATGCAGATATCCAGTATTCCAGTAGATTTTGTTTAAAAGGCTATCATTTCTCCAATGTGTGTTTATGGTATCTTTGTGAAGAATGCATGCATAGGTTTATTTCAGAGTCCCCTTTTCTGTTCCATTGGTCCACATATCTGTTTTTATGCCAAACCATATTCTTGTGGTTACTGTGACTCTATAGTATATTTTGAAATCAGGAATTGTGATGCTTTCTGCATCGCTCTTTTAGCTCAGAATTACATTGGTTATTATGGAGCTTCTGTGATTCCATATGAATTTTAGGATATTTTTACTGGTTCTGTGAAGAATGTCTTTGGAATTTTGATGGGAATTGTATTGAATTTCTAATTGCATTGGGTACTATGGTCACTTTAGCAATATTATTTCTCTCAATCCATGAACAAGGGATGTGTTTCAGTATTCTAGTGTATTTTTCAAAGTTATTCTTTCTTGTCTTTTAATTTTCATTGTAGAGTTCTTTTAGCTCCTTGGTTAGGAGAGTTTGAGGTTATTTTGAAATGTATTTTTTTCTCAGTGAGTTGATTATTGGTGTTAAGAAAACCTAATGAATGTTTGTGTGTGTGTGTGTGTGTGTGTGTATGTGTGTGTATGTTTTGTTGTGGTTGTTGTTGTTGGGAATAGAAGCCTGGGTTGTTCTACCACTGGGCTACATTACCAACTTTATCTATCTATCTATCTATCAATCTATCTATCTATTTATTTATTTATATAAGGTCTCTTTAAGTTGTCAAGTATAGCCTTGAACTTGTGATCCTCTTGTCTCTGCCTCTGGTAGACAGGATTACAGGTAGGTGCTACCATGCTCAGCAGGTACTGATTTTTATACGTTAATTTGGTATTCTTTACTTTGTTTAATTTCTTTATCAGTTCTAAGAGTCTTTTGGTGGCTGATTTAGCAATTTCTAAGTATAGAATCATATCACCAACAAACAGGGATAATTTAATTTCATCCTTTCCTATTTGTATCTCATTTACTTCTTTCTCCTAATTTCTCTGGATAAATTTCTAATACTTTATTGAATTAGAAAAGTAAGAGTAGGCATCCTTGTCTTGTTTCTGATCTTAGAGGAAATGCTTTAGCTTTTGCCACATTCAGTATAATGTTGGCTATAAGTTTGTCATATATGGGTTTATTATGTTGAGGTATATTCCTTCTATACCATATATTCAGGATTTTAATCATAATGAAATATTGCATTTTATCAAAGGCCCCTCTGCATCTTTTGAGATGATTATGTGATTTTTATTCTTCATTCTGTGTATGTAATGGATTATGCTTATTGATTTATATATATTGATATAATATATCCTCATATCCATAGAATGAAACCAACTTGGTCATGATTGTTATGATTTGTATATGAGGTCTCCAACAAAAGCGCCTACAAATTGCATAAATATTCACAGGTGAAATGATTAGATTACAAGAGCTGTAATCTATCCTAGCTTGAATGAACTGGCTAAGTGGTAACTGCAGGCAAGTGGGCTGTATCTGGAGGAAATGGGTCACTGGGAATGTGTACCAGAAGGGTGCATGTTCCCTGTATTCACTTCTCTCTCTTTTAGACTTTCCCATGAGCTGAGCTCAAGATCCTTTGAATTTCAATGGTATCTGCTATAATGCTTTCTTTTTCATCTCTGATTTTATTTTGGGGAGTTTTCTCTATGTTCTGTTTGCTAAATTTAACTAAAGGTTTGTTACTTTTTTAAATATTTTCAAAGAATCCTTTGTTTCATTTATTCTTTGCAGTACTTTTTTGTCTTCATTTATTTCTGCTATGCTATTATTTCCTACCTTTTAGTTGTTTTTTCCAAGCCCTTAAAATTTATTAGTTATTAGGTTATTTATTTGAGGTATCTCTTTTCTTTTTCTGATGTAGATATTTATTCCTATAAAAATCCCTTATATTATGGCTTTTATTTTATCCCCAAGGTTCTGGGTATGCTGTGTTTCCATTTTTTGACTCTCTGCATCTTTTAATTTTTCTCAATTACTACAATGCACCACTATTCACTCAAAAGTATATTGCTTAATCCCCATGTGTTTTATAATTTCTTTAGTTTCCCTGTTCTTTATTTCTAGTTTTGATCCATTGTGATCTGATTAAATTTTTGAGACTTGATTTTTGTTTCAATATATGATGTATTATGGAAAAGGTTTCATATGCTGAATACTGAATGTGTATGTTGTAGCTGTTGGATTGAATATTTTATAGATATATTTTAAGTTCATTGGATCTATAATGTAATTTAACTCTGATGTTAGTCCATTGATTTTTTTTGCGTGGATGATTTTTCTGTTGGTGATAGTGAAGTCATGAACTCACTCACAATTACTATATTAGGGCCTATTTTTACATTTATGTCTATAGTGTTTGTTCCATAAAATTTTGTGATCCGACATCCATCTATATCTATTTATAATAGTAATATTTTCTTAATGAATTGTACCCTTTGCCAAAATATCATTAATTTGTTTGTCTCTTTTAACTGGCTTTAATTTTATCTTATTGGATATTAGTAAATCTACTACCACTTGTTCTGGGTTTCTATTCACTTGACATTATGAGTTTGATCTGGAAGATCCCCCAAAGGCTCATGTATTAAAGATTTGTTGTCCAATATAACAATATTCAGAGGTAAGGATTTTTGGAAGAGAATGGATCTCAGGGCTTTAACCTCATCTGTAGATTAATCCAATGATAATGGATGGTGGTGAAAATTCTAAGAAGTGGTGCATCATTGGAGGAGGTACATCACTGGAGAAATACCTTGGAAGGACATTTCTTGTGCCCAACGTCTTCCCTACCACCCTCTGTTACTCTCCTGCCCTGAGGTGAAGAACTTTCCTCTGCTTTGCCCTTCGGATAATGTTCTGCCTCACAAAAAATCCACAGAAATGAAATTTGAAGACATTGCACTGAAACAGTTCCTTCTTCAAATTGTTTTCTAATCCAGAAAATTGGTACCAAGAAGTTGGGTTGTTGTTATAGCTATTTTTGATCATGAGATTCAGAAACCTTTGGAGTATATTTACAGATGTTCAAGATTTGAAGATGCAAGTTAAAAAAGTCTTAAAATATTATAAGCAGAGAGCTGGGGTTGTGGCTCAGTGGCAGAATGCTCACCTAGCATGTGTGAGGCACTGGGTTTGATTCTCAGCACCACATATAAGTAAATAAAGGCCCACCAACAATTAATAAAAATATTAAAAATATTGTAAACAGAGATAAATGGACAATCTTGTGTGATCTTGGAAGACCAGAATGCCAATAAGAATGCAGACTGTCAAAACTATGCTCATAAGATTTCAGATGGGAGTGAGAATTCATATGAATTAATTTAGAAGCCATTTGTGTTAAATTCTGGTGAACATTTTTTCTACATTTTTTCCATGTCCTGAGATTGTGTGAGGATGAATTTCAAGGTGATACATTAATTAATCTAGTGGAAGAAATTTTAAGGAAGCATAGAATTCAGGCACTATCATGAGTATTGCTATGGGCTTTTATTAATGTTTAAAGTGAGAATCAGAAACAAGATTCAGAGTGCAATGATTTGAAAAGTTTGTGTTTGACCATAAAAGTATATATAAAATTGAGGACAAGGAAGGTATATTTGCTTAAGAGATTGGCACAACTAAAGAGGAGCTAGGTACTTTATGTAGATACAATAGAATATAGAAAGTATCCCTTGAAAGCTTTTCAGGAATCAGAAATACCCAACTTATAAGTTTCTATGATGTAGAAGTGAAAACTCATTTAAAATATTGCACTGGGATTTGCTCCAATGTTGGAGCAGTCTCTTACCAGAGCCTCAAATGTAACTGGACGTTTGTTCTCCTTGCTTATATAACTCTTAAAACAGAGTATGACACTTGGATATTGAGGTCTGTAAGCTCATCAGTGTATTAATCCAGTGAGAGCTGAATGGACTATTGGAATGTGGCAAATTTTATAGATAGTCCAGCCTGATTGAAGTAAATAGGAACCTGGGTATTATACCCCGAGAGCTCATTTCTTGTGCCCACTCCCAGCTGCTCTCTGTTTTCTGGATGCCGTGAGTGAAGAGCTTTATTCTGCAATGCCCTCCTGCCATGATGTCCTATATCATCATAAGCCTGTAGGAGTGGTGTTAGCTGACCTTGGATGAATCTCTGAAACAATGTGCCACAATTATTCTCAGGTATTTCTCACAACACCAAAGAGCTGATTAACAAATTTGAAATATTATTGTTCTTTCTTTCCCTTTCAGTCTGTGCATATCTTTGTTGATAAGGTAAGTTTCTTGCAGGCAGCCTGTGTTCTGCTTTGAATCCAGTTAGCCAGTCTGCATGTTTTAACTGGAAAATTATAACTATTTACATTCAGGGTTATTATTGAAAGGTATTGTTTAGGTCAACTATATTATCACTGTGACCAAAAAGCCTGACAATAACAAGGTAGAGAAAAAGAAGTATATTTGGAGCTCACAGTTTCAGAGCTCTAACTCCATAATTGCCCCAAGGTGAGGCAGAAGAGCATGATGGAGAAAAGCAGCTCATGACGTGGAAACAAGAAAGCAGAGAGAGCTATGCTCACTGGGGACAGAATATAAACCTAAAAGGCATGATCCTGGTCATGCCCCAAAGGCAGGCCCCAATGACCCACCTTTTCTAGCCACTCCCCATATGCCTATAGTTACCACTCTGTTAATCCATATCAGTTGATTAATTTAGTGATTAAGTTAAACCTTAATAGGGATATTTATGTCATTTTGTTGATTATTTTGAATATTCTATGCTCATTTTATCCTGATTTATTCATCTTAGATGTTTGATGATTTACTTTATTAATTATGTTTGATTCTCTCCTCTTATTTTTTGTGTCTACTCTTCTTCTCAAGCTTATTTTACCCAGATACTATGATTGTGTTAATCTTTCATTTACTTCTGGGTGTAAAATCTTCTGAAATGCTGGTCTAGTGTTCATTAATTTCTTAAGTTTATGCTTATCTTGACAGTTATTTTCACTCAGTGCTTGAAATTCATCATTCAATACCCTCTTTGTTGTTTTATATATAAGGTATCCCCAAAATCTTATGTAGGAGACAATGCAAGACAGTTTAGAGGTGAAATACTTAGGTTATGAAAGTCTTAACCTAATCAGGGCATGAGTTTTTTGATAGGAATTAACTGGGTGGTAACTATTTGTGGGTAGAGTGTGGCTGGAGGAGGTGGGTCATTGGATGTGCTTTGGGGGTATATATTTTGTTCTTGGTGAACTGGAGCTCTCTCTCTCTCTCTCTACTTCTTGGTGTCATGTTCCCAGCTGCTTTTCTTCACCACATTCTTCCTCCATGAGTTCTGCCTCACCTTAGACCTCAAGGAATAGAGTTGGCCATCTGTGGGCAGAAATCTCTGAAACTGTGAGCCCCCCAAATAAATTTTCCCTACTTTAATTATTCTTGTCACGTCTTTTGGCCACAGTATTGAACAAGCTGGCTAAAACACTCCTGGTCTTTAGATGTCTGTTCATAAAACTATTATTATTCTTATGTGTTTGCCTTTACATATAACTTGGCACTTCTCTTTTGCAGTTTCTTTTTAGGACTGGAGATTGAACCCAGGCCCTGTGTATATTATACAAGCATTCTACCTCCCTTCTCTTGCAGCTTATGTTAGTCAACTTTTCATCATTGTGACATGATCAACTTAGAGGGATAAAGTTTATTTTCACTCATAGTTTCAGAGATTGAGTCCATGGTTGGCTGAGTACATTGCTCTGGGACTAAAGTAAGGCAGGATATTATTGGAGAAGGGCAAGGTAGAGGAGCATTTCTCATCTTAAGGCAGGGTCAATAAGCAGAGAATGGGTAAGGGAAGGGCCGCAGGGAAGATGAACCCTTTCAAAACATGCCTCCTGTGACCCTTCTCCTCCAGCTGTGCCCTACCTGCCTACAGATAACATCCATTTAGTCCATTCAAACTCGGATGAGATGATTATGTTACATCTCTCCCAATCCAATCATTTCACTTCCAAACATTGCAGTATTAGTACAAGAGATTTGAAGAAACACTTTATATCCAAACCATAACACAATACACGTGGCCCCAAAAGCTCATGTACATTTCACAAAGCAAAATGTGTTTAGTTTAAGAGTCTTATAGTCTTAATAGTTCCAACATTACCCAAACATCTAAATATAGTCTCATCTGATACTTAAGACAAACTCTTGACTGTGAGCTCCTGTAAAAATGAAAAGCAAGTAACATATATCCATATACAATGTCACAAAATAAACATTTTCATTCCAAAATGGAGGATTAGGGGCATAGAATGAAGGATGGAACAAAATCAGACCAAAACCCACCTGGGTAAACAGGTCTTGTAACTCTATATATAGCATCTAGGAAACTCAATGGTGAAATGTGCTCTCCAAAGGTCTTGAGTGGTCCTACCCCTTGCTTGGACTTTGTTGTTTACAGCATATAGTGATTCTCTTTTAGCCCGGCTCCCTCAGCCAGTAGCTTTTTTTGGCAGACAGTTCATGTTACTGGAGTCTCTGAATTCCTGGAGTCTCTATTC
Organism: Ictidomys tridecemlineatus; assembly: GCF_052094955.1. Lineage (NCBI taxonomy): Eukaryota > Metazoa > Chordata > Mammalia > Rodentia > Sciuridae > Ictidomys > Ictidomys tridecemlineatus. The sequence continues at coordinate 145,121 of NW_027526121.1, forward strand.
CAGCTTTAGTTTTACCTTCACAGATGTATACAACACGAAGGAATTCTGACCCTGTGACACTATGTATTGCCTCATAAGACTTCCTTTGAAATATTGGTGGAAGACTCCATGATCACTAACTTTAGCACCAGCATGACATGAAGACAAGATCTGCTCCCAGCTAGCAGAGTGGCTGAACCCCCTAATATTATGGCTGCAGTGGCCTCTGAGTGCCTGGGAGAAACAACTTCTTATGTCCCTCTCTGCAATCAGGGTGTCCCAGTGATCTCTTCTTAAATGTAATTTCCTTCCTGAACCATTTAGACTACATAGGTGTTGTCTTGCAAATTCCTATGATGTCATCAAGGTATCATTCCTATTATCTCTGTGCAAAGTTCTTTATTTTAGTCATTGTAATCTCTTTAAACATCACACCTTCTTTGGCTCTAGTTTTACACATACTTTCACACCTTTTTTTGGTCGAACTGGAAGTTTTTAAAATCTTCCAGCTCTGCTTTATGAACTAATTATTGTAGTAAACCTTGCCCAAGATAGCCAGAAGAGCAAAAGGGCATGGCAGAGGAGTGCTGCTGATCTCATTGTAGACTCAGGGAGAAGAAAAAGCAGGATTAGAGGGGCCAGAAGAAGTATGAACCCTCCAAGGCATGCCTTTAGTGACCTACCTACTCTAGCCATGCTCCACCTGCACATAATTTTAATCCAGTTTGTCCATTTAAACTAGGAAGAAATGATTAGATTATAGCTCTTACAGTCCAATCACTTTTTATTTAGATCAAAACATTTATTTTCTGTTACAAGAACAAAAATGAATTCAAGCAGATAATGAAATAAACGTTTTCTTAAAGTATTTCATCCTCGGTTCTCTGTTCTAGAATTTAGTATACAGTTCAAGTGTAGGGTACTTCAGTACTTCTTTTGGATGCTATGAAGTCTCCATCTTATAACCATGTTTCTCTAGTTCAGCTCATAACTGGAGAAGTCATCCTCTACGTTGTCATCATCCCAATTATCCTCCCAGACATGTGCATCCTCGTCTTCTTTAAACCAGCCTAGTCTTCAGCAGGAAACCCTTCGAACTCATTGTCCTCCTCTAGGAGACCCAAGTCTACCTGCTGCTTTTTCTCTGACATCGCAACCCTCCAAGCCCAATACTGCCCAAAGCGGTATAAAACTTGGAACCCTCACTCCTTAACGGCTGTGGCTACCGCCTCTGTCAACGCCAGCGCTACTTCAGCCCAATCATTTCTTTCTCTGAACATTTCTATAGTAACACAGGAGCTTTGGTGGGACTCTTCAAAAGGTGCACCTATATTATCTAATCCAAAACATAGATTTTAGTGTTTTTTCTTTGTTTTGTACTTTTGGCAATCGAACTACAATACATCATAGATAGGTTCTTTTCTAGTTGTACTATTCAATGTTCTAAATGCCTCCTGTACCTAGATATCAATGTCTTTCCCAAGGTATGAGAAATACAATGCTATTATTTTACCAAATAGTTTTTCTATTCTCTAAGGATATAGCTCTTCTCATTCTGGTATGTCAGTTATTCAGATGTTTATTCTTTAAATGGTGTTAAATCTTTATTTTTTAACTTGGTGTTGTCTGAATATGTCATTTTTCCTTAAAAATCTCTGATGTTCTTTTTACTTATTCTGGTCTGTTGTTGAGGCTTTTACCTGAGTTCTTATCTGACTTAATGAAATTTTTATTTCCAAGTTTTCTATTTGGTTCTTTTACAAAGTCTCTATATATTTATTAAAATAATCATTTGTATCATTTGTATCCTATTATCTTCCTATTTCATTCAGCTATTGATTTGTATCTTCTTGGATTTCATTAAGCTTTTTCAAAATCATTCTTTTCAATTCTTTTCCAGCATATCAGTCTCTTTGATGTCACAAAGAGAGAGTCACAAACTTTGAGAAGTGTCATTTTACCTTGTTATTCCATTTTTCTAGTGTTTCTATGTTGAGAACTGTAAATATGTTCGGATGGGTATCCCCTCCACTTTTATTTGAGAGCTTTCTTAGTAAACAGCCTTCTCATAATGATGTGTCCTGGGATATCAGTTTGTTCTGTAGTGTTGAGTTGAGTTCCAATTGAATTTCATAAGTTAGTTTCCCTGTGGCTTTGTTGGCTGTGATTAGTTGGTTTTGACACAGCAAGTACCTTGTCAGAGCTTGAGGGACCTGATTTCTCTGTAGCTTTTGCCACAATGTGGTTCCCCTGAGAGTTTAGATAGATATAGTGTAGACAGCACCCTCTGTGGTTACTTCTATAGTGGGAATGGAAGCTACTATCAGATGTTGGGGGCTTCCATGGACTCTATAAATATTGGCTCTGTTACTTGAAAATAGTTCTGCTACTGATTCTTCAAATTTTGGTGATGGTTCTGGAGCTTTTATACATTGTTTAGACATTGGTGAAGCTCTAGCTGTTTCACAATGATGGGCAGGGGCTTGAGTCATAGTTACTCCTCTGTAGAATTCAACTACAGTCTTCCCAGTTTTGTGCTATCTAATTGGGTATGGGAGTGAACTATGTTAATGTCCCTCATAGATGAGGTACCTACAACAATTGTGTTATTTCTGTTATTGCTCTGAGTGATTAAGAGTGGAACTTCATATCTACTCTAGCCATGCCTCCTGGGACATGGCTCACAATCTGGGGGCTTCTATCTGTCCTTTTTTAAAGTTAAAATATCTGCTGGGATTAGGTTGTGGTTGAAGCCAGATCCAGTTTTCCTTGGTTGGGCTGGAAGTGTTGCTCGGTAGTAGAGCACCCATTTAATATGCTTCATGTGTTAGGCTCATTCCCCATCCCCATCAAAAAAGAAGAGAACAAAACAGGAAAGAATGGGAAAAGGAAATGACATCAAGAACTACATGAAAAACCAAACAAAGCAGTAATCAAAGCATTGAAAACATTATTAAATGAATAAAAAGTGGAAAAAATAATATAGAATAAAAATTAATATAGAATTAAAAATTATGGAAGTTAACCAAAAAGGAAGAGATAGCAGAAAACAAGTTCAAAAGTAAGAAAAAAGGAGAAAGAGATAAAAATAAGAAAAATAAAAGAAAAAAATGATAAAAAGATAATAAAAAAGAGAAAAAAGAAGAAAACATGAAACAGCAACAACAAAACATGTATTAATAAAAATTTCCTCTCTGTCAAGGTACTTGAATGAGCAGGCAAGAGTGCAGAGTTGTAGCCTATGGTGATCAGAGCTTCTCTCCATGTCTTCTTAGGTTGTGACTCCTTGGAAAGAGCAAAGTCTGGGGGTTATTTACCTCTTCCCACTTCTCTCCTTGGTCTTGCTTATCAGTTGACTAGCAAGAGGAATTTGTGGTCAGAGTCAGTTGAAATACAATTCTCAGTTGCTTTTAATTCTGGAGTGAGTTAGGGTAGAATGCAAAGCTCCCTAGAAACAAAACTGTCTCCAGACACTTTTGCTTATGAACTCTGAGAGCAAGGTAGATGCTGACACTACAGGAAGCTCATGCACAATGTAAAACTCCTCAAAGATTCTCTCTGGAGCTATATACTCCGAGTTCAGGATAATACCAGTTCTACGTGAGGCCTCAAAAGCTGCCAAGGACAGAGAGAGGTTGTGAAGTCTCAAAAATTTGTGCTAGGGGGATGATGGCAGGTTGCACATGCTTCACTGCCAGTGGTCTGGTTTTCCCAGTCCTATTTCCCATGCTATCACATGTGACTTCTCACTCTAAGAGCTGGCTTGGCAAATCACAGGTTCCAAAGGGTAGAAACTTTTGTCTACTGCCCACCTTCTACCTCCAATGAACTTATTTCTGAGGCAGTAAGCTCATAAATAGGTCCCTTCTCAGGATGGATCCCAGTTGGAATACCATGAAAATATGCTGGGAAGTGCAAAGAACTACTTTAAAGCCAGATCATTGTGTAAATATTAGGATTACAGGGTTTTTTTTGTTGTTTGTTTGTTTGTTTTGTTTTTATTTTTTAGCTTTTATTTCTGCAGAATGCTGAATCATGTGCTAATGGTCTTCACTGTGACAATCCCTTTTTTCTCCTCTATTTCTACCAAACAGGTGCTCACCTTTCCTCTGTCACAATCTAGGAGATGGGAGTTGGGGCATTCTGTTTTACTTATTCCACTATCTATCATCTCTGGCTTTCTCCAAGTCATTGTCCACTATTGAATTCCAGCATTCTCCCATGTTCACCCACCTCAGTGAGTAGTCATATTCCAATTGTTTTAATTCTATCTTATGGATTTGCATGAGAGTTCTTGGTGCTTCTGGTTGACAATTTTGTGAAGGGTATCCTACAACTTCTTAAAGAATAGCTTAAAATGTACAACTAACTGGCTAATACAGGGGGGAAAATAACAAAATCTAAACAAAATATTTTTGTAATTGTAGATGGACAGCATGCCTTTATTTTATTTGTTCACTTTTACGTGGTGCTGAGAATCAAGCCCAGTGCCTCACACAGGCAAGACAAATGCTCGGCAACTGAGCTACAGCCTCAGCCCAATACAATTTTTAATGGGTCCAAACTAAGACAAGAAAGAAGAAATATAAAACAAATACAATAAATACAAAGCAATTGTTAACATCATAAATCAATAGTCAAATATAAAAGTAGTTTCATTAAATATAAAAAACAGAAATAAAGTGAGATAAAAATTAAAATGCTATAATTGCAGTTTTTAAGAGACCCACCATAGATAACACAATACAAAGGCATGCATTAAAAACCTATAGTGACTTCAAAAGAATAAAATGAAATTTGAGACAAGAAAATTTTACTAAACAGAAAGATTCCATAGTTATTAAGGACCTATTTGGAAAATAAAAACAGTTTTAAGTTTATGTATACAATAATACAACATCAAGAATAAAAAAGCAAAACATAAAAGGACTATATGACAACATAGATAAGTGCTGAATTATATTTGATGATTAAATTCACTTCTCTGGAAAAATAATTATACAAGAATCTAATATAACAATGGAAGATATGAAAACTCTAATGAGTTAATCTAGTTTGATCTATTTAGAATTCTGAACCTCAAACAGAAAAATATGTATGTATTGCCCAAGAACAAGTGCTACTTGAAAATACCCAAATGTTTGAAAATTAAGTGTTATACATCTAAATTAGAAGATAATAATCAGAGATAATATTAAGAAAATATTATGAAATGAATAATGAAAATTTATTCTGAAACCCATGTGATCCAAATAAAGCTTTGCTTACAGAGATGTATCCCATGAAATGCATTAGGAAAAAAAGTCTGAAAACAATGATCTTAGTATCAATCTCATGTGGCTAGAAAATAGCAAGAATTAAACTCAAAGAAAGTATCAAGAAAGAAACAATGACAAGATGGATAAGAATTAATGATGTAAAGAACAAATGCACGAATGAGAAAATCACCATATCCAGGAGTTGGTCTTATGGAGAAAATAATACAATTAATAATCTCCTAATATTGCTGAAGGAAAAAGAGTAGGAAGTAGAGAAGGAGGGAAGAAGTGTAGAATACCTGGAATGGAAAATGGGTACATCATCAGAGATCCTGAAACTATCAACAATAGCATGCCAATATATTTGTAAATATATTTGTTTATGAAATTCAAATTCCTTGAAGACTATAATTTATCAAACTGGATACAAGACATAACAGATATGATGATATTATATCTATTAAAGTAATTGAATCTTTAAAACTTTTTTTACAAAGAACATTCCTGGTCTAAATAACCTTCACAGGAAGAGTGTATTGATCTTACACATACTTTTCTAGGGATTAAAAAAGGTGAAATAGTTTTCATTGCATGCATATGTACTTACAAGACTTACACATACTTTATACCCAAACCTGACAAAGACTTACAAGAATGGAAAATTACAAACCACAATCTTCCATGAATATAGAGAAAAACAAATTCTTAAACATAAGGTCAACACATAAAATCTAATAGCACATAAAAGAGAATAAATGAAGACAAATTTATATTTATTTTAAGAATGTAAGTTTGTTCAATACTTCAAATTAGTTACTATATTTTGTTCCAATTAGCCAAATGAAGGATAAAAATAATATGATCATTCTAAAAATATAGAAAAAAAGCATTTGATAAAATCACACTGATTCAATGCAAAAATTCTTAGAAATGTAGGAATAAATAGTAAAGACTCCCCCCCCTTTTTGGTACCTAGATTGAACTCAGAGGCACTTGACCACTGAGCCACATCCCCAGCCCTATTTTGTATTTTATTTAAAGACAGGGTCTCACTGAGTTTTTTGTGCCTCACTTTTGCTGAGGCTGGCTTTGAACTCCTGATCCTCCTGCCTCAGCCTCCCAAGCTGCTGGGATTACAGGCATGCACCATCATGCCCGGCCCATGTAAAGCACTTACTTAATTGAACATTTGCATCTATAAAATTTGTAGTATTTATAAAATTGTATTGTATATTGACCAAGGGCTAGATCTAGCAATTCTACTCCCAAATGCACATACTTCCATGAGGCACACATATGTATATCAAAGACATGTTATAGAACATTTGTAAAAGACATTATTTGTAATAGCTTCCAACTGAAAACAAGTCAATGTCTACCTGTAGTAAAACAGGTTAAGTACATCGTTAAATATTCAAACAATAAAATACTGTACAACAAACTACTGCTCCATGTGAAAGTAAAAATGAACCTCACAAAAAAATATCGAATAAAAGAAACCAAGAACAAAAAGTCCAAATAATTATATTTGTAAAAGTTCAAAAGTATGAAAATTATCCATGGTAATGGGAGTAAGAATAATAAAAATCCTTTGCAGATTCATGGTAAAGAATTGGCACATAGCAATATCAGGATTCCTGGCAATTTTTATTTTTTGATCTCTGTAGTAGACATAAAAATATATTCATTTTGAAAACAGCTAATCAAGGCATATTAAAATTGATGCACAAAATAAAATATGTATTTTATTTCTATCAAAAGTGTACATTTTTGAAAATACACATTGACATATTTCAGATGCATTAAATACGTACAGATATTAGCAGGAAACAAAAATATTATTGTAGAAGAAGTGATTCTTTGTCTAGTTTTGAAGAAATAGTATGAGAAGAGGACAGCAGTGGAGAGTAAGTAGACTTGAGGCATATTAGAAAACAGTGATGGTACAGAGCCAGGAATGCCAGCTTGAAAATTTGGATTTTTATATTCTTGAGAACACAAATCATAACTTGCTATGTCTGAGCAGGAGTAGTACATGAAGAAGAATTACATGCAACTGGAGATAAGGAAACCTAACATCACCGTGATATAACACTTCAACATATTACCTTTGGAAAGTTGGTTATTCTGAGTTAATATGTAGAAATGATCATTGAATTATAGTTTGTGCTGGTCATTGGTTTTTGTTCTTAGTAAACACTTTTCACCTAGCTCTCTATTATTTTTAATGATTAAATAAGTACTTATAAAGTACATATTTAATCTTCTAATATATAATATCTAATCTTCTCCTTGAAACACTGAATATCTTTGATAGTCAAGAAATTTTAAAAAATATCCACAGGCATATGGCTGATGGTTAGGACTTTGGCACCCTAGCTGTGAATATCATTGCAAATAGCAACTAGGTCATTCTCCAAGTAGCTATCTATTGTGCAAATTTAATCACTATTACTACTTTCATTGGTCCTCAGGTATGTAGAAGCAGATAGAGGAAAAAAGGAACTAGGAGCTTCAAAATAATGTATTTGTCCTGAAGCAGATAAATTTAGGGGCACCTAGGTGTTACACTCAATCTCTATCAAAGCTACCTGGAGGTGGAGCCATGTTGGTGAAATGTTGATTAATGTAGCTGTTAGAAATATGGTGCTTTCTGAAAATATTTATTTGGTTGTCATAGTGGTGATGGGCATTGATGACAAGATGCCAATATACATAGTTAGGGACATTATTATTTCTTTAATGATAAGATTATGAAAATTTAAAAATTGAAGAGTGCCCAGGAAGCAGGAGAAAGATGTCAGAATACTAGTTAGGCACAGCTTTCCTAAATCTCAAGTTTTCTATTTCAATGGGCACAATAATCGATACCTACATTATCAAGATGAGGACTCATCATGTCCCTTAAGAAAACAATTCAGTTTTTCTAAACATGGGTGGAGAGTTTAATAAATCTGTCTAATCATGAGTAATAATAGGCAAACATATTCTTGAAGAATTCGAATTGAGGTTAGTTGTAGGAATTGAAGTGATCTAACTATCCCAAACAAGATTTGTCTGAAGTCCTCTTCCCATATGTGGCCATGAATTTATGCATAACATGTCAAAGTAGCCAGTTGACCAGGTGTCTAACTCCTTCCCATAGGCAGATTTACCTGCCCATTTTGGTAGGAAAATGGCTGTCACAGAGTACACATTCAATAAGGATTTGTTAAAGAATTGAACAAATCTGGTAGAAAGATTATGAAATCTGTCTTTGAGAAGGAAACTGACAGCTCTGAGGACACAGGTAGTGACTTTATCTCTTTTGTTCAGTTTCAGGCCATTAATTTTACATTGGTAAGGATAGTATACTATCAAGAAATAAAAACCTATAATTATTATTTTTGGCTGGCAATTCCAGAAGGTATGTTACCTGATCAGTGACAGAGTTCTTAGGGCATCAAGAAGAGTATGTTTTGTAGTAAATTCACCAATTTAAGAAGTTAAAATAACATTTGAGGAAGATAAATAATTTGAATCAAAATTTTACAAACCGGATGCTTTTCAGTTTAATAAATATACCACCAACTGTACAATGGAATCATGTAAGTGAGCATTAATTAGTAATATGATAAACTTGTAAAACAAGAATTTATGTCAGCAAGGAACCCGGGAACTCTAAGGAAGAAACAGAGGAAATGGTCACAAAGCAGAGTTATCAATGTTTTCACAAATACTTTCACAATAGTTTTTACACATACAAACATACAACCTCACATTTGTATACACAAAGAATGCATGTGTATGTATACATATATATGTATATATATATATATATACATATACATATATTACAATCAACCATATTTTTATGAATTAATATACATTCCTAAAGAGAAAGTAATAAAACTTTTGGTATCACTCAAATTGGTTAGATTAGATTCATGATTAAATGGAAATGAAGCAATCATAGGTATTTGACAGCTTGGTCAAAAGGAGGGTGTGCCTTAAACTTTCCTATTATCAGTAATAAAATTGATCTAACAGCAGAGTCAGTGATTAATGCAGCACTATTTTATATTACAGTAATCTAAAATACATTTGATATGTTTTCACTCTCATAAAAACAGGATGCAATGTGATAAATTCTACTGTTTTGTACATTGTCTCATCTTTAAAGTATAAGTGATGTCAACCTTGAGAGAACATGAAAATTTTATGTTAGAGTTTTAAATAGTGACATGAATGTATGGCCACATATGATTACAATTTTAGTCAGTACATTACAAAGAGATAAAAAATATATAGGTATAATTCCACATCCAGGGGCTCTAAAGATTAGTACAGTTATAAATAATGGAGAATTAGAAAGAAAATAAATTTTGATTTATAATTTTTAAAAACTATAATGATAAAGGCAAGAGATATGGAAATCTACCAGTGTAGCAACCCCATGTGTTATCCATAGCCAAGAATCATACACATTAGAATAGGTTGTTTGTAACCAAATTTGAGTTCAAATGAATAATACATTTATGACAGCAATACTAAAACTAGTGTCTAATATAAAGGCAAGAGATATGGAAATCTACCAGTGTAGCAACCCCATATGTTATCCATAGCCAAGAATCATACACATTAGAATAGGTTGTTTGTAACCAAATTTGAGTTCAAATGAATAATACATTTATGACAGCAATACTAAAACTAGTGTCTAATCTATGTCCATCCCCCCCCCCCAAATTGTGCCCTCTTTAAAAAACTGATAAAGAAGAAAGGGGCTTAGGGAGTAAAATTCAGGGCAAAAGAGGAATAGGACCATTGCCTTTGGTAAAATGTATTATGATGAAAAAATATTTTGTTGCTAAATTTTCTCAAAGAAAAAAATTCTTTCTACAAAAGAAAGTATAATTCATATGTGAACTATAATTTATGAAGAACTAAGGAGGGTTATTCCTAAATAGCTAGGACCAGAAATCATGAAGGATGGTAGAACTGAGGATGATTAAGTTGGAAGACATAGACTTTAAGGATAACATCATCAACATTTTGAAGATCAGTCAGTCTATTCAAACAAGAAAAATAACATAATACATTGCCAAGTAGGCAGATTCCAATTATAAAAACTCAGTGACTTATTAATTTTGGAAAGGATTTTAACAAAATCAGTAAGATCTCTTTCAGCTCAGGTCTGTCACCAGATGACTCAACAGACAGAAGAGGATTCCTCCCTGGAAGACAACTTGCCTGTTAAGATCCCTTTAATCTCTCCTATTTGAAGATATTGTGACAAGTCAGTGTAGTAGGCAAGTCAGTCTTGAAAACAGAACTAAAGATATTGGTTTAATTAACTGGACTCAGAAATCAAAGATGTGAAAATGGAATGAAGGTCTAGATAAACTATCCTAGATTCCAGTTTTCAGAACTAAGTAGCAGAAGGATGCACACACATGGGAAGGACCAGCTGTGGGCAGAAGTCTGAATGGCTTCAATAACTCTTACTCAACTATTACATTAAGGAGGGGATTCCTGCCTTTCTTTATAGGGTACTAGGGACATTATAATTAATGCTATTTGGGAAGAAAGTATAGAATGAACTGAAATATTTCACTTGGTTCAGGGACTAACAAAAGTTTTAGAGACTTGCATTCTTACATTCTACAAGACAAATTTAATGAAAATTATAATAAATTGAGAAATACATTAGTAACTGATCAAGTATATATAACATACACATTTTGTAATCCATATATGCTACAGTTATTCCCAACGAACTCAGTTTTATCATATGTACTCAAATGGCTAATATTTAGTTAACACTTGTGTATATTTTATGTATATTAAGTGTTTTCATCTATCACCTCTTGTCATTTAATATTAACACAATGAAGTAGACATAAGTATTATAATTGTATAAATAAGAAAATTAAGATATAAAGAAGTTAAATAATCTGTCCAAAAGCAGAGGCCCAAAGTGGTATAAGCAGGATTTATACCCCAGTTGTCTGAAACCAGAACCTTCATCTTCAACCTGTAGGTAATAGTGGTATTACTGATGTTGTTGGAAATCAAACCACTCTGAATTGTAGCTCAGGGAAACAAAGAAATGGAAACCTACTCAAGGTGGTCCATGTGCCTTTTGGAAGGTTGGCAGTCAAATGTGGCACCAAACTCTGGATCCAATCAAATGCTTGGTACTGTCCAACCTTCCATATGGTTGGGAGGTCTGGATCTGTCACAGATGTCGCAGGCAGCTTCCCACATCACCTGCAAGACATATGTGACATAAATGGGAAAGCAGGATTACTAAAAGTGTGCCCCCAGCTGGGCCTGTGACTGTGAAGCAAGGATCAGCCTAGCAGCAAACATGAAAACTGGGCAAATTTGGGGGATGGTTCACTTTAAGGCCCTGACTCAGCTGCTCCACAGGGAGCTGAAATGGGGGCATTGTGAGTTGGAGTAGGCAGGGCTGGCAAAAGAAAAGCCCCAAGGACACATTGAATCACAACTTCTAACAATGTGGCATGGCTGTGCAAACATCAGACAGGCCAAACTTACATGCAAAAAATCAAAGACTGAGTGACTCTTTTTGGGCAAATGTGTCTGGCAGCCCACAAGGAGGAAAGGCAGGGCTGCAAGTACAATATGCTCTACAGACAGAGGAGAGAGTCCCAGCCCAAAGACAGCTTCCATGTGTACGAAGTGTGGAAAATCTGAGACATGCACTGGGCTCTTCAGCCACATTCTCACCCGTGGAAAGCAATCAGCCAGCAGAAAAATCTCCAATTTAAATGACAGCAAAATGTATGCTTGGAGTTATCTGACCAAATTAGCAACTGAGATATTCTAGGGACTTAATTTGCACATTGAGTTTTAATAGTATTATATGTGTATAGCAGATTATATAACTAAAAATGTTAATGGGAAAATGATTTTATTTGACTGGGAAATTGGCACCCCAACTAATTGTCTGAAAAGGATCCAATTTTAAAATTCAGATGCTATTTGAATGAATTGGTATTGGCTGAATTAGGATTTATTGTGTAAAATATGCAGCTTTTAAAAGTAGCCTAAGGAAAGAAAAAAGGACTAAATGAAACAAGTTTGTGTATTTCTCTGTGTTCTAGGATGGGTTTCAGGATAGTACAAACTATCATGAAGAATTCTGGAGTGAGGGTAGTGGTGGAAGATTAATAAGTGACCTTATATGAATGTGGAAGAAGAGTGTTTCTGTGGTCTGCAGATAGGAGGATGGTTTGTCAGCTGTCCATAATATAGTCACATAGCAACTTGTTACTAACATATTTGGTTACCTTTTTGTAAATGACTTGGAGTTTTATATGACTAATTTTATACAGAATAGAATTTAGTGTCACACATATTTAGGAATGACCATATTTTGGATGTGCTGTTTAGAGTGCTTAACACATTAAGAAAATTCACAGCTTAAAATTAGTGCTGGCAATCAATCATTTTTCTTATCAGGAAATTTAGTATTTACAACTGGCCAAGACTAAATAATAAATAAGATTGTGTGGGAGTTATTTTCATAGAAGAAAGCTTTGGAAATAATAAACTTTTTATTGTTTTGAAAATATCCCCTTGCTTAAAAAATTGTAATGATCCTTTTTTATTTATTCATACCACCTCATCTCCTTATCCAGAAGCAGCTTAGGTAGATTTTGTAAATAATGGTTGAAAGTGCAGCCTTCATTTATTACTTGCCTTTGGGCTATTGAAATCACAAGCCTTCCTTAGAAAACTAGGCCTTTTCCTCCACACCCGAACACCCTACCATCTTACCCTTTAAGACAACATCTTCAAGTTGCCATAGACCAACTGCGAGTGTTAAATGAATATCTTTGACAGGAGCTAAGTCTTTTGGGCATTGAAATAAGGTTTTCCTCCACTCTTGGCATGTGAAGATTGAGAGTGTGCTTTGACACCAGTAGCAGAGGATGTGAGCAAAGCAACTTTCAGAGCATCAAAAGTGTCAGCAGAAGGAAAAATCAGCCCAAACAGGAAGCATCAAGGTAATTTTCCTACCTATAGTATTCCAGGAAGTTAGTCAGCTCCTTGCCACTCTTGGCTTCTCTATTGTTAAATGCCACATAAACTATCTGTCAGCCTCTAGGCCTGCTCAGTTCTTGTACACAGAAAGAAACTCAGGTAGAAACAAAAGCAGCCATGTGTTGAGATAAAGGAAAATTTCCAAAAAATAATATTTCATACTTCATTCACAAGTATATATTTGGGATAGGAATTTCCCCCTGAACATCATAAAACCAGAATACCTGCTATGTTTGAATTTCTGCAAGAGTTGAAGCAGTCTATTTCTCTATGAAGAAGGATTTTCACCTAATCATCTGGTGTTTTAAGATTTAGTACTAAAGAGTATGATTATTTTCTGCACTGTGAGTATATTAAATATTCCCTTGCTAATGTTAAAATATCTTAAATGTTTAATTAATAGATAGTATACCTAAATAGTAACATACCTTCCAGAAATTGAGAGTTGGTGATTTTTTTTTCAAATAGTGCACAGCCACGTCTCCAGTATCAGATTAAGAAATAGAAAATTAATTACACTAAATTTTTAAAGAGTTGCATTTCCCAATGCTTTCATTTCAGTCACTTTTCAAATCTTGAAGGAAAACAAGTTACCTCAGAGTGGCAACACCTGTACTCAAACATCTATTTCCTCAATATATTCCCTAATAGCATCATCAAATAATTTTCATTAATATTTAATTCATTGCACATAGCAACCTGTATAACTATAGGACAGGACAAAAATTAGCATTGCAGAGTATGAACATTTGCTTCATGGCAAAACTGTTCCTTTTGGCAACCATTTTGCATTTTTAAAGCCACAAGCACACTGCTTAACAGAACTCCAAAGAGAGGAGAAGCAAAATGGGAGGAAGGTGCTGTGATTAAATGAAGGAAGGCTGGGGGGTTAAAGTCATTGCTGGATGATTTCACCACTGCTGCCCCATATTCATGCTCTCCATAAATGAATGAGGAGAGCCCCATGTGGGATTGCAAACTTGCTGGGAATGGATGAGAAACCTTCTGCTCTGCTGGAGTTTGTAAGTAGTTTCTAAGAGCTGATTTCTGCACAAGTGAAATTGATTGGATTGTTTTATTTTTCTTCTGGCAAGAAATATTTTTTCATCTCTGCATATCCTTCTCCCTGTTCTCTCTGGTTGGCTTGATGACAAAACCTTCTGCAAGAACTAGACATGAGTCATCTCTTCTGTGAAGCCTTTCTGAGTACACTTCCGTGGCCCCTGCCCCTTCTTGGATTATGTGGCATTGCCCTCCTTAATAACTTGTACAGTACCTTAAAAATTCTTTTAAAAAACTCCTTCAGTTTTTGTCACTCTCTCATAACTAGGTTGTGAGCTTCTAGAGGGCACATACTGAGACTTTCAACTTTGTATGTTGTTGTCCCAGGTCACTTTACTTACAGTTTCACTACCTCTAGCCTGAACATAAGGAGAAAATCAGTTCCATGTGTGAATGACCATGAGCAGATTACTTACCTGTGAGACCACCATAGACCAATATCATCTAGAGTTCCCTACTGTTAGCAGAATTGCTTATTCAGACTGACATACACATTGTTTAACCAGCAACACACTGCTTAACTGGGGAATGAGCGACCACGACTGTCTTGTTATTATCATAATGAAAGGTAATTGGCTATTTAAACTTTCTTCTAAAAACATGTATTGTAGAAAAATAATTGGTTCTTAGGGAAAAAAAGCCTATGCCTCATACTTAAGTAGTTAAGGTTAATTGAACATCACTTCTTTTTGTCTTACTTCTTTTTTAAAATAAGAGGTAAGCAAGAGGGATAATACAAGTGTCATAACCTTTTCTTACCCATAAAAGGAAAAGGATGGGAGTGGCTGACACCCATTGTTCTTCCTTGGAGTCTGAGGTGGCTTTCATCTTTTCCACACTTTTCTTGAGGCTAATCAGAGGTACTTTTGCCTTTTCTATTTCTGTCTTTTAAAAATTATTTTCCAGAAGACAAACAGATATATACTAGAATTGTGGTGTTTCCTCTGAAAGGTGCATTATAATTTTATTGGTAGAAAAATAATTTTAGACACATAGTATTCAGAGATACTGAGTGGTTAGTTGAATACACAAAATAAATTTAGATATATTGAGGCATCCAAAGTATTATTAATATTAGAAGTGTAAAACACAAGTCAGACTTCCTAGGTTTAATTCTTGTTTCTACTTAAAGTGCACTTGCTCTTGAGTTAGTTATTTACCTTTCATTTATATAATTGGGGTAATAAAATGCATTTCTTAGCCTGAGAAATTTAAATGTGCTAGTGTATACAAAGCTCTTGTAACAATGTATGGAACATAGCAAATGTTCCATAAATGTTAGTCATTATGTTATAATAACTCATTGCATTATGTATAATAATGTATAATGTATAATAGTGCTAATAATAAATAATTAAAGCAAAGTGGACAAGAGATATCAAAATGAAATATTTGAAAGTTATGGTTTAGAATAGATATGCTCATTGTTCATAGCTAGATCTTTCAAGTTCTTTAATTATAATAAAAGAAATAGGCTCTCTTTATCCAAGAATTATAAATAATTATTCAACTATGCAAATTGAATTTCTATACTGTTCTTTGTTATTTTTCTTGCCTATAGCCAAGGTATATTTATAGCTACTCAGATATGAAGTATACTTGAAACAGCCATTATGAAGGTGGACTATATGAAAAGTTAAGTTAATCAGATTTGTCTTCATTAGTAAAATATTTGTATATTATAATCAAAGAAAGTTCTATCCATTTGGTAAATTTTAGAATTTGGCTTTGTAACAGTGATAACACACTGACATAATCAAGACTATATCTCAAAAACAAACAAAACAAAGAACCTTAAATATAGTGGTTTTGACTACCATGTTTTCCCCATCTTTTTGCCTGAAATGCCTTTCTTCAAAGTTTTAGATATGATGATTTGCTTTCTAAATAAGGATGTGAGGATCTTCCATCAGAAAGGTCCAGTGTGATTCTTTTATCAGGGTGTGAGTTGCTGGATACAAGAAACAGATGCCTCTTTTGCACTGTATCAGCTATGAAATGTAGTCATATAAAAATACTAAAAAAAATCCTTCAGCTATAACTTACACAAAGATGAATAATACAGTTAAAATTGGTTTGAAAAGCAAAGATAATACTGAATATCAGAAGCATCAGTTTCTGGATTAGATACAATGGTATTAAGCAGACCTAGTCTTTTTTTCATAGGATCAAAAATAGACACAATGCAATTAAAATAATTTGAATTAAAATTAAATCTAAATACACTTTCCTAAAATGTTGATACTGGGTTTTTCTAAGAAGCGTATAAAATTGTAGTTTTCAACATGTCACACAACTTTTACATTAAGAATATTTGAAAGCAAATAAGCAGTAATTATTATTAATGGCCTTTATGTAATAATCAGAATATGGAAATAATAAGCCATATTTAAATCTTTATAGAAATTGAAGTAAAAAGTAGTATCATTTTAACTAGGAAGCTTTCATTGTGTAGTTACATATGTTGATTTTTAAAGCATTTATTTTTCCAAAGGAAAGGAAGATACATGTGCAAGCAAACAGAAGCAATAGAATAATATGTTTCTATAATTAATAATCTTTCATAGATATATTTGCTTTTGATAGGAGTCAATACAGATGTCTGCAAAAATAAAATTAGTTCAGTTGGTTTAAGGCAGGGAGTGGGTTTCACTAACAAGTAGAATTAGATTATAATTGATGATAAATTAATATTATTTCAAATGAGAATAACATTGTATAATATATTACTTAGGTCATTGAGTCTTTCATTTAACTTATATCAGTTTCAAACTTGGGGATAGTTAGGCTTGCTTTTGGTCATTGCTAAAACTCTTACTGTTTCTCTGGGAACCACATCCTCTGTGTTTTTTTCACCCTCCCTGTTCTGCCTCCCTTTTCTTGTAGTGTTTCTTTTGTTTGTCTCCATTACACTAGGGACACAGTGTTTCCACACAGTGGGAGTTGGCAATCCCTGAAGAGGCTTTCCAGCATTGCTTTTTAGACTGAAATTATTACAATCTTCAATAGCTTCTTGGATTAAAAAAAAAGGAAAGAAAGAAACTAGCACATTATTATTCTCAAAACCATTTCATTGTAAAAGAAGGCTATTTGCTTGGTTCTCCCCAATTCCTTGTTTCCTCCCTCCTCCTTTCACTCCTGCTCATCTTGCTCCTTTTCTCTTTGGATATGTTTCCTTCACACCTAAGTTTAGTTTGCATGGTACTGATTCACTAATTCTATTCAAACTGAGTATACAAATGCATTTTTTCCTGTTGGTTCTGAATATTTTTACATTGCTTATGCAAAGGATTGTAGTCAGATGTATCTTATACTCATTGATATTTGAATTACTATCTTTAAGAATGTGAGATATATCAGCAATGACCCAAGATAATGGTTTCAAACCCAAGAATTCTTAGTATGTGTTTACTTGATGGGAAAGTTGTTCTAGTAATAATAAACCTTGCAATTAATTTTAAGTAGATGAAACGTCTTGTTTATAGTTATTCATACACCAAACACCAATACCCTGTGTTTTTCTCCAGGTTCCTAAGTGCCTGCTTTTCATTAGTAGTAGCCTTTGTTTATGCACATTCCCATGAGTGACCCTAAGTGCACAGTAGAAACTTGGGGCATAAGAGCTGTTTGCAGTGCTTTCACCCTGTGAAAGGGATTAGTGTGCGTGAACACATAATATTTTCAACAGAGGTTTGTAGTGTCGTCATGCGATTTATTTGTTCTCTTCAGTGAGCATAACTATAAATAATGAAAAAAATGGCATGAATAAAGGGGAGAGTAATTTACATACTTTATCAAAGCTGTACAATCAATTCATATACTATATACCAACTAGGTGTATGTATATTAAAATAAAATCAAATTAATGTGATGTTATTTATTGTTAAGTAAATGGAAAAATGTACTAAAAAAGAAAAATGTAACAAATATGTAGTAATTTGTTTTTGATGTTTCTTATTTTGATGTCTTTTAAAATAAGTACTCAAAGAAATGGCATAGGATATATGTGTTCTTATTTGAAGTTACAGTGTTCCCTGGACATGCCTTAGAGTTTTCCCAGAAGATGTCAGTAAAGCTATTCCATCTTTCTATCTCCAGGCACTGGGACTCAAATAGAGTAAACGGTAGAAAGTTAGTGGTTTTTAAAATTTTTTGCTCATACAGTTCTTTATCCCAAGTATACTTAAATCATTGTACCAGATTAGAAGTAATTGGTAAATTTCTGCATTTTAAAGTCAAATGATTTCACTCCTTTATTGGAAGTTAATTTTGCTTCTTAGTTTTTATTTTACAGGAACAATGTAAGTTTACCTAAAACCAGGTTCATATAATATGTGTCACCAAAATTCTGTGTATAATTCAAGATTTGTTAGATAATATTTTTCCATGAAGTGTGTGTGTGTGTGTGTTGTCTTTTATTTATTTCTTCCTGCTGTTGAAATGCTGTTGAATTTGTGTAATTTTCACAGTGCTCATTAAACTTCCTCTTGCATCATATGCATTTATGTAGCATCCCATTTCTCCTATTGTTTCCAAATTCTTTAAGGACTAACATTATATATCCTCTTTCATTTCAAGCTCCCCCAAATTCCTCCCTCAGCATTTGGTACAATGATACTTGTTGAACACTTGACAAAAAAATAGAACATGACTATGATTTGCTATCTCTTCTGTGTGGCACGGCTTCCTATGTCTGTATATACATTTGAAAAAATTGCGATCATGGTACTTATAATAAAAGACTGATATAAAAATAAATCAGAACTTATTATTGTTTTCAGGTCCAGAAATATATATCTCAATATTAATATGAGAGTATTACAAATGAAATCAGTCATGAAAATTCAGTCATAGATTGCCTTTCCCATGCTCTGCCAATAGAACTATAATGCGAAATAGAGTGAATAGTTCAACTTTAGTATCATATCTGCAAATTACAGCTCTTCGAAATGCACCAGTTGCTCAAAAGGTTATGAATGATGTCATTTGCAACCATATAGGGAAAGGCTTTTGCCTCACTTTTCAGATCTATTTACAGAGATCCAAAATGTTCTGCCTATTTGTTTATTTAAAATATGTTTCTTCGTAAATGCCAGAAAGGAATTGCTACTGTAATCCCAGATATCAATTTGCTTCCTGTAGCATATTGCCTTATGATCCCTGCTTGGTCTCCTTTTATTTTTTTATAATCCCAAACCCTAGAGGCATCATTTCAGCCTAAGTCAGTGATTTAGAGGCTCTCATGCTTTTATTTATAAATGTGTATGCCATAAAAAGTTACATAGCCCAGAATATAATGAAAACTGGTCGCAAAATTTTGCTTTGAAAATCACAAACATGCCCTAGTAAATATAGCCTCTGCCCAGCCATATATTTTTTTAATATTACTGTAGCTACCTGCCTGTACATATTTGTTCTAGGCTCAGAAACATACTGAGATTTGGGAATCCAATTTTGAGGGGGGCTATACAGCACATTCTGCATGTCAGTTAGAGGGCTGCCAACAGTCTCAATTATTCTTTCTTTCTGAGCAAATCAGTAGCCAAATGTAAAATCTAGACTAGTTCCCTATTGTGCTGGTATACACTATGTTCTCTATATACTATATTTTGTTCTACTTGGGCCATTATGGAGATCCCAGAATTAGAGTGAGAAGTTGAATGCAGTGAACTAAACTTTACAAAGGGTCTAGAACCTTACAAAGTGCCTTATATATATTATCTCATTCCAATGTCCATGCAGTTACATACAGCAACTAATAAAGCAGGTTAAAGCTTAAATGCTGGTCTCCTTCCCAGTAAAAATAAGAAGGTTATAATCGAAGGAGGGAAAGAAGAAGGGGAGAACAAGCAAAGAAAAAATGGAAGGAAAAGGAGAAAAAGGGAAGGAGGAAGGAAAAAGGAAAGGTAAAAATTCAAATAAATTCTTGTAAGATGTAATTTTTGGTTAAAGATAGGTTAAATAAGACCTACTCTTTTTGATTTAAATGTATTAATTTTAACTGAAGTACTCATGCTGATATAATAAAAGTGTTTTAAAGCAATGAATCATTATTTTAAAGGTCACCAATTAAATTCCTTCCCCTGAATAATTTTCCACCTGTCATTTTGCAGGTGGACAGTCTCTCTCTCTCTCTCTCTCTCTCTCTCTCTCTCTCTCTCTCTCTCTCTCTCTCTCTCTCTCACACACACACACACACACACACACACACATCTTCATTATTTGGTCTATAGTCACCAAAAGTGCCAAGCTTTTAGGTGGAAACAAACATACTTTCAAGACCCTAGATTGGTAGTTAATACTTGTCACTCAGAAGTATTTACATGTGTCTAGCATTAGAAGTAAGTCTTCTCTCATTTTCCATCTGATTCTAGGATATGTCCCAGAAAGAAATTGGCAGCAGAAGATGAAAATAAACTGTTTTCTATGCTATGTTGGAAGTCTAAATTTTGCAGTTTATATACACATACGCTTTCAGGGCAATTTTTGTTTCATAGTATTTATTTTAGTTTTCCTATGCTGACTCTCTTACACTGAGAAGTAGGAGCTAGAGCTGAACTTGGCAGGGCATTGTCTGGTCCAAGCCAGAGCAGGCCTGTGGGCCTCAGAGAGAGGTACACAGCTGGAGGAGATGGATGTAAGAGAGTTTTACAAGAAGAACCTCAACTAAAACCCAATTAAGTCCTGAAGTTTGGGTTGGTTCTGGGTTTTATAGAGCTGGAAGCATACAAAACAGGAGTATGGAAGTCTTCTTTGAAAGAAAGGGAAAAAAGGAATGAAAATTCATACTTTGTCAACACCAATAAAAAGGAAAACTGTGTAAGCCTACTACTTGTTCCCGTTCAGGATCAGAGAAAGGGCTCATGCAAATAAGGGGCTCTGAAACTCAGGCTTCTTAAAAAGGTGACTCTGACTCTCTAGAGACTAGGTGTAACTAAATGCCAAAGGATGGAGACCAGGAGCCAAAAGAAAATTTAAAGCAGAGACTGACAGAGCCAGATTCTGGAAAGATAAGATGTCCAATTACAGAAGATAATCATCGTGGCTGTTCGCAGTTCACCCATGATCTTCTATCTAGGGGAGCTGTTTAATATGTCATGCTAAGCAGAACACAGATACAAACATGACCTTAAACATGTTTTAGGATTAACCAACATATGAAAATAACAATTTGAATAAGTATTTCATGACTTTTTTTTTTAACAATTCAAAGCATATATGAAATCTGAGGTTTGGATAAAAACAAAGAAATAAAGTTTTTGTTACTGCCCCTCAGGAGCTTGAAATATGTAGTAACATTGAGGGGAAAAATGTACTGGTAGTTTTCTAACAGCTTGTACCATACCCAATATTAACCCGCTGGGCATATTGGAGCTGTAAGGAACCTGCACGCAATAGTAAACTCTGGTAGAAAAAAAAAATGCACCGATCAATAGCTTGTATTACTGTAAAAATCCTTCTGGGCTTAAAATTTTATTTTCTTGTATTATGATAGAAACCCTGAAGAGCAAGAATGAGAGCTAATCAAAGAATAGTAGAAAACAGCATATGTGTCCCAATACATGATGGTCTCTATCAAGGACATTATGGGTTCCACACGGAAAATTATATAGTAGTGGGATTTTGTGTGTGTGTGTGTATGTGAAGTCTCCATGGTGCTGTTTCAGGATGTTTTTTATAAAGAATTTTTCTAGTTTCCAAATAAGTTCAACAATATATCCTAAAATAGAAAAATAATTCTTTTCATTGTTGTAAGTTTGTGTGATACTTTTATTTGTGTGTATAGTCTTATTCATGTCTCTTTTAATATTTTACTTGAAACATTTGAAAACTGTTTATCTCTTCGAATTTAACTATTTGATATCTATTCTTTATGTCAATGACTCATATTTTACATGTTTCTACTAAAATTATTTTTATCCTAAAATGTAGATATCACTAAATAAGCATAAAATATAGGGGAAAATAATTACACAAAGCTATACTGTGGCTGGTTGTTTTTAGAATAGTTTGGTATGTGAAATATATAAACAAATGACTGATGCTATAAATTTACAGCCCTGTTTCATTGAAGAATGCAATTTATTTTCATTTCTTTATTCTTTCTCCTTCCAGACAGAATGAAATTGGTAGGAGTTGACAGGAAACTTAAAGAACAGAAGGAGGATTAAGGAAGTCAAGTCAGGTGATAAGGAAAAAGAATGGTGCATGAGGCTTAACTTGTGAAAAGGAATAAATGAGAAGTAGGGAGTTTGAATCCAGAATCAAATGTGAACTGGAACCCATACATTTAAAGGTCTCTGTGTGTGAGGAGGCTGATCTCACCAACAGAAGAGGATTCATAACACAGTTTTAATTACCTCTTGTAATTAGCTGGGAGATCTTACCTCTAGTTTTTCTTCCTTAGTCAACCTGAAAAAATGGTTATAGTCAAAGTAATAATTCTAAAATGCAAATTGGAAACCTAATTATCTCACTTCCCCCTTCATGCCTTCATTACCTCCTGTTGACCTGTGGTATTTTTTGAACTTAGAATATCCTAATCTGGCTCTTGTATATAGTCTTCAGACCTAGGTTTACTACTATATCTCATACATTATACATGAAGCATACCAAATTAGTTGAAGTTCTCTGACCACACTACACACCTGTCCGGGTGCTGCTTCTTCAGCCTGGATGCTTTCTTTATCTTTCCTGGTCAAATTTACCTTGTAGGACTTAGCCAGAATATTTCCAGGGAATGCTTTCCTAAAAACTTCCAGCCTGAACACCAAACACTTTCCACAATCTGGCCCACAATACAGAATATTCCCACAATACTTTAAAAGATTTAAAACTTAGAACACATTGTACTTTTATTATTCTGTCTTCTCACAAGATGGTTAGCTGCTTGAAAACAGAGGCTATATTAAAATTCACTATAAGATTCTGACCAGTTCCATGGTTTCTGTTTTAATAGTTTTAACTGAGAAGAACAGTGGGAATATAGAGTAATTAGAACTTCATACAAAGGTTTACAAGAAAAAATTTAGAAACATTACAAATATATAAGTTGAAATAATGTCTTTTCTATAAGATACTTTCTCTTATATTCAGAAAAGATACTTGTGTTTACTTGTTTGAGCACTTTCTCTATCAAGTAAGTCTAATATAAGGTGAGACTGTAGGTGATACCATCTAGCAGAGCATATAACATATTCAATGTTCTTAATAGATATTGGTTGGGTAGATAGAATCCTGGGTAAAAGATCTTTAAAGATAAATTTAAACCTACTTAAATTAGGGCTAGATGTGCAAGTCTGAGCATAAATGACAACACTATATCCCGCTACAATATACCTGTTTGGATATAAAAATTAATGAGATTGTGCTGTAAAAGACTATTTAAAACAAAACAAGAGCTAACCAAAATAAGGGAGAAAGGCATAAAGGTATGGGGAAGATCAGTGAAGTAGAAGGAGAAGATTGAGAGGGAAGAAGGAGGGACAGGACAGGGGAGCAAATGTGAAAATATTAACAAAATTATGCTATGTGCATGTATAAATATAACAGTTAATTCCACCATTATTTGTATCTATAAAGCACCAATCAAACATGAATAAATAAACATGTGAAAGGAAGACCATTGGAGGAAGGATTATAGGGGGCGAGAAGAGGGGAGTGGAAGTGTGTGTACCACAAACAAAAATGTAATCAATCAAATTCCATGCATTTAAACAAACTCAATTATTATGTATAAATATAATGCACTAATAAAAGGAAACAATACATGTGATGTTAAAAATAGAGCTAAGCAAGACTTCCTAGGTTCTGGTAAATGATTTGAAGTACCATAAACAGAGACTAGTTTGGGGGAAAGAGGCAAAACAACATCTGTGTTTCTTAGTTTGTAATGGTTATACCAAACCATTAATTCATGTCTCTTGGAATTTTCCACTGCTCTTCTTCTGCATATAAATCTCAATTTTATTTATATCAGATTTTTTATCTAAATATAAATAATTAGAGCATTTTATCCTTTTAGAAATTGACCATAAAATGGGGGAAATGTTTGACTTTTTAAAAAAACCACAGGAAGCTCCAAGAACCAAAGAACCTGTTTCCCAATAAAATAATCTGGAAATGAGAATAATAAATATGGAAAGACCACTTGGAATTATTCAGAAAACAACACATCCATAGATTAGATATTTCTCTTGATGAGATTTAGCATTTGTTTTAGTTTGCTTTTCATTGCTGGGACAAAATACCTGAAAAAAAAAAACTTAAAGAAGGAAAGATTTATTTTGGCTTACAGGTTCAGAGGCTTTAGTTCTTGGTCAGTTGACTCCAAGGCAGAAATTCATGATGGAAGGTCATGGAAGAAGCTGCTCGCTCACCTCATGGCAGATGGAAAGCAGTGGGTGGGGAAAAGGAAGTGGTCAGGAACAAGAAATACCCTTCCATAGTATGTTTCCAGTGACCCACTCCCTCCAACTAGGTCCCACCTCCTATAGTTTCCACCACTTCCCAAAAATACTATAATTAACAATCCATTAATTGATTGATACACTGATGAGGTAACTTTCAACACTGTTGTATTGGGGACCAAAACTTTCTCCAACACATAAGCCTTTGGGGGAACATTCCAGATTCAAACCATATAAAAATTTTATTATTTTCAATTACTTCATTTGAGAGATAAAACATGCTGGTACACAATTTTAACTCAAATAGATGCATTTTAAAAATTCCAGTTTAACCAGACTTGGTGGGGCATACCTATAATCCCAGCAGCAAAGGAGGCTGAAGCAAGAGGATCATGAGTTCAAAGCCAGCCTCAACAAAAGCAAGGCACTAAAAAACCCAGTGAGACCCTGTATCTAAATAAAATACAAAATAGTACTGGAGATGTGCCTCAGTGGTTGAGTGCTCTGGAGTTCAATTCCTGATACTACCCCCACTTAAAAAAATTCCACTTTAAATCTGTCAAAGTAAGAGTCATAAAATAAACTAAGAAATTGACAAGATGGTGTACTATATTAGTTGGATGATGGTGTACAATGGGATCTATTATTGAGTGTGGAATGACTCAGTGGACTAAAATGTATATATGATATCATACTCAATAATTTTAGTGGACATATCACCAGTAAAAATAAATGTTCATTGAATATACTACCTTGTCTCTCACTTCACAGAAAGTTTGCAGTTATTTATGTTTCCTCTGCATTTATGAAAGATTTGGGATAGAAATCTCATAACATTTCCTCTCTATAGGAAGGCCTTCATAGAGCTTTAAAAACCATTTAATTTCTTTATCAGTTGAACATTTTCTAGAATATTCTTTTGGTTTTTCAGCTTTCATAAATATACAGTTTTTTTCTTATAAAGTATATGATTAAGAAAATTCTGATGTCAGCCATTATTCTAAACATAAACTTTTGTGATACCTTTCAATGGATACAAATGTAAAATTGAGTTGAATTTCCTCAGAGGTTTACCTTTAACAAATCCATGACATTGTATTTGTTTTGTTTTTATTTCTTACTTTTTTCTTTCACCATCAGTGCGCCTTAAGATTCCATTTCATGGAGGATTGTGCTTAGCTGAATTGTGATTGATTACTTAATTACCTGATTTATTGGAAGAGTAGTTAAGAAAGGAGGATTTGGGATTGGACCAACCTGGTTTTGAATTCAAGCCCAGCAATTTACTAGTTGAATAGCTTCTACACCCTCCTAAAGCATAACTTTTTTAAAAAAGAAAATATAATATGGATATATCTATAGTATCTATCTTATTCGAAATTGTCTTGGTAAAATCTGAAAATATGAATAAGACTTTTGACTGTGCCTCATGCATACTAAGTTTAATTTCAACTATTATAATTTTCATGTGCTTAAGTGGATTTATGAATTGTTACCCACTAAAATTAATTGCAACCCTTCAAAAGGAAGATGTGACAAAAAAATTTGCAAATAAAATACAAATCAAATATCATACGGATAAAGCTGAAAAGTTGCATAAAATTTGGAAGGAATTCACATTTTATTCTTAGTCACTGATAAAGCAGTTTAAAAATCATGATGACCTATTGCCTATCACATGAAGTTGGTTAAAGAAATTAGACATTAAAAACCCTATTGTGTGATTTACATTCACTATTATAAGACTGAACTTCACACCAAGTATATTATGGCTTTGAGATCTTTGCTATTGATAAAACAATACCTTTGCAATGAACATATTTAAAAGTGTTCATATACATTATGAAGACACAATACTATAACTTGCTTAACTATTTTATACTACTGTTGTACTCAATATGGGGCTTATTTCTTATACTTAATTATGAGTATTTAGAAGCCACTTTTCAGGTTTCTTAATCAATGTGGCAAAGCCTAATTTTTGTTTTGTTTTATTTTGTTTTTGATAAACTTTCATCCATGTAAAACTACCCTTTCTCTTGCCACCTCTATTGTAAGTTCCAGAAAGCCTATTGCTCCCTTTCCTTGCATGCATTCCAATTAAATCCAATGGCAGATGAGAGGTCTGCTGGGGACATCTGGTTATATTTTCTTCCTGACACAGGCATGAATAGTGCTGTTGCTTCCCTCTACCTCTTATCTTTGAATATAGTGTTATTGTTTGGAATGGTGACAGCAATATCACTACCAAGGGTCAACAAGTAGAGGGGTGAAGAAATAGCCATCTGACAATAGCTGTACACAATGATTAAACAAACTTGGTACCTGCTGACATGGCTGAACAATTGCACCGTCCACAGATCACTTGCCTCTAGATTTCCTCTTATGACTAACATGACTGTGTGACTCAAGTCAATTCTATTTTGCTATTCTTTTCCATTAGCCTGCTTTGGTTTTATAGGTATTTTACAGAGATACCTATTGTATGAATCCTTCTATAGAGTCAGGAGCATCAATCCATCAGTTGTATATAAGGCCAATAGAACCCATGTAATATACTTTCTAGTTATACATTCTGATTAAAAGCATAATTCATAATTTGGGGGGGATAGTTTTCAGTTTTTTTTCTACATAAAAAAAACTGAATAATCCTCAGTTTGGATTTTGATGAGCAAACAAGTTCAGGGAGGTCAACATTCTACTCTCTGATAGAAGCTCATGGAAGAGTAT
Source organism: Ictidomys tridecemlineatus (assembly GCF_052094955.1). NCBI lineage: Eukaryota > Metazoa > Chordata > Mammalia > Rodentia > Sciuridae > Ictidomys > Ictidomys tridecemlineatus. The sequence goes on from NW_027526121.1 coordinate 172,611, forward strand.
AGCATATTTTTGGTTGAGGGAAGATCCATATGTCTAGAAATCAGTGAAACTGGTCAGGTGTTTAGTTCTGTAAGCAATACTGAAGGTGCATATTAAGACCCATCACTGAACAGGAATCCATTACACTTCACCTGAAGGTGGACTCCCATGTGTTTTCTGATGAGACAGTTTTGGGGACTTTGTAACACATGAACTGGTGACAAATTCTTCTTCCAAATTCTGCTCCATAGAAACAGTCAAGATGATTTGGTTTAAAATTGCTCAAAGCAGGTATTACCACTTACTCATCATAAATACATAAAAAACCAAAACAAAAATCTCTCTATCTTTCCCTCTCTCTCTCTCACACACACACATACACACATACTCACAAATTTCTTATTTCATATTTTTACATTTAGTGTGGTTTTGAGCAATATGGCCTCCACCTGAATTCACTAGGAAAAAATACTCTACAGAATAAACTATTAGAAATTTAAATATTCTCTGACAAATATAATAATTTTAGCACTAAAAAATTGATATAAAGCCAGAATTTTGGAAAATCATCAGGTAACCTCTGGTTTGTGACAATAAAGTTTTATAATCAATATATCAATTTTATTTTTATATTTTATTGGATAAGGAAGAAAAATTATGTTCTTTATGAGGTACAGAATAAAGAGTACATTCAGATGCTTTTCACAATATGTACCTAGACTGAGGGAAATAAATTTATATTTGTAAATATTATCTTAGAAAAGACAAACTTTTTATGCATTATGCCATAATATTCTCATCTGGGGGTTACCTCTGCTATACCATGATTTGAAATTAATAAAAATCTAAAGAATTAATAGGACATATATTTACAGCACAAACTAGTAAGAAAATAATTTGAGAAATTAAGCTTTTTGAATTAAAACACTTCTCTTAATCACTCTCCCTGCCCACCAAGCACCATTTCTTTTTCAGAGATTTTAGGAATGATACACAAACAATTTAACTGGTAGATAAGCTAGATTATGCTCACTATAAGCATGAACCTACATTATTTCAATTCTCCTACTACATTTTGCTAAAAGAATTAAAATATTAGCAGTGCTTTTATTTATTCTTCAGTTATTGGAGGTTTCTCCCAATAGCAAAATCCTGTTTCTTTCACGGTTCTGGTTTTTTTTTTTCCTCCCAGGGCATCACCATTAGTGTCTGTGTTTATCTTCTTTATCAAAACTTAGTCTATGAAGTCATTTTCTATAATTTTCCTTTTAGCTTAACCTCACAAAATCTATTATTCTAAAGCTGGGATAGCATGCCACATTCCACCTCTGCCTGTGCTGCATAAACAATTTGAATGATGACAGATCAAAGGAGATGGGCCTGAATGCATAATTATTGGGACAAATAGTTAATGCTGGTTGATAAAAGTAGGCACACATAATTAAGAAAACATGCTTGATAAAGCTAGGCAGGTTTTAAGGACTTAGGTAGAGAACAACTGTGAGGAGTTATAAGGATTTGTGAACTTTCTGTTGGTTCTTCAAATGTCACTGTCTCTGATTGTCTTCCAGTCCCTGTATAACATTTGTCGCATGCATAATAATTTCCTCCTTTCCCCATCCCATCCTAGAACAGTTTTGCCTTTTCAACTAGTTACTGTTACCACCATTTAATAAGAAGGTTTTGCTGGGCTTTCTAATTGAAAACTTGCTTTTATCTTTCTTCATGAAAGAATTGAAATGGCTTCTTTCAGGTTGCTGTAGCCTCTGGGGAGATAAGGACCCTTCCGTTAACAGGATGAGAGATTTTTGTTTAGAAATTTTTATTTAGACAATGAAAAATGACCTCTGTAAACTCAAAGCTATCTTATTTTGGGGCTTTCAGCTTCTGGCAGATAAATCAATTGGGCCCTTGGGACAGCAAAGGAAAAACCTTTGCAGTAATTATGTCAGGGCAACACAATAGATTTGTTTTGAGTATGCAGTTGTGTTGAATGTAGAATGCACTTAAAGATAAATACCATTTTATTTTATATTAAATATTCAGGATCTGGATTCTACTCTTTTCAGCTGGTGCAAAGAAATGTTTCTTTCTCTGATGCAAACTGGAGAAAGCAGATTTAATGTATAAAATATGTAGCTATTGTTGGTATTTTTGATTTTGACTTTTTAATTATTTACCTGAAAGTTCACTAATGGAGACTGTTTTTAGATTTAAATTCTCAGTGATAGCCTCATAATAAAAATATCAGTACTATAAACTGCTCTTTTGTGGATAAACCATTTCATTGTTACCTAAATAATACAATAGTAGTTTGTCTAAAATATGCTTTTCCAGATTGCTGCAACATTTTTCACACCTGTTCATAGACTCAAGGAGCTTTGCAGATCCTCACAGCATGAATTTGCACTGCATGTTCTCTCTAAAGAAAGAATGTTGCACTTGGCTGTGTGCTTTTTTACCTATGTCATGTAGAGTGTAGATTCAGGGTGAAAAGTTATGCAGAATAATCTGTAAATGTGACAAAGAAACAAACCAGGAGACAGATGCTCAACCAACATGCATAGATGTGCAGTTGTTAGTGATGGATATTGATCAACAGAGTAAAGAGGCAGCTTTGAAGTGGTTAATTTTTTCTTATTGAAAAGGAAACCTTGACATACGTTTTATAATGTCATTAAGGTTATGATGCAAACCAATAAAATACATGAGATGAAAATTAAACTATACTGGAAAAGTGTAAAGTGCTCAGCAAATATCACATGAAGAGTCACAATAGAGACAGTGGGAAAGAGTGAGATTAGGAAGATGACCAAGGAATATATGAAAATGCCATGTTAACCTTTTATTTATTTATTTTTAAGTCCTCCATTTCTGATTGACTGCTTAGGTGTAGGAAGAAGTATATTTGACTAATCTCTTCTTTTTGTCTTTAAAAAATTTCCTTTTCTTTTCCCCACCTTTTTGTTCAAAATTGTGAGTTAGGTTACAGTCAGAATTAATGAAGAAACCATATATTATTTATTTTGACAGAATTCTTAATTTTGAATTTTGGATAACATAAAATACAAAACAAAGATATTGTTTAAATATCCATGATTTGGTCACGTTGATTCTTCACAATGACAAATGTAGGTTCCAATTTTAGGAGTAGTGAGACAAATAAATCATATATACTTGTGTCTGGGTTTCTTTTCTTATAAAAGTAGGTATGATGCAAATCTCAAAATATTGTTAGAAGAAAGAATAAGTGAGGCTGGGGATGTGGCTTGAGTGGTAGCGCGCTCGCCTGGCATGCGTGCGTCCCGGGTTCGATCCTCAACACCACTACCAACAAAGATGTTGTGTCCGCCGAGAACTAAAAAAAAATAAATTTTAAAAATTCTCTCTCTCTCTCTCTCTCTCTCCTCTCTCACTCTCTCTAAAAAAAAGAATAAGTGACATGATAGACATAAATACAATAAATATTTTTTGCAAGTATTTGCCTGTGTAGTCACAATTTACATACATTCATTTATTCCTCATGAGAATCTTATGGAACATATATTACTAAAAATATCCTAATAATTGGGGAAACAGAGGCAAAGAGTAATTAATTATGTCTGCTGCTAAGTGGCAGAACTGACCACCAAGGCAAGAAGCTGTGCTCTTAACTCCTACAGTATGGTCCTTTAAGCCATGTATGTTGTGTATTCAGTATATACAGGGATCCCATTTCTTTCCTTCACCGATATCTAATGTATTGATTAAAATATCTGCAATCATCTATGATTTGGATGTTAAAAATTTTCAGATTATTGAATAAAACTATATGCTTCAATTTAAAAATGCAATTCAATAAATAGATCAAAGTATACCTGTTTATTACACACTTTTATTAAAAATAATATATTGCAACAGAGTATTTGGTTCATTATATGATCAGCATTTACCATGTCCCTAATATCTCATTATCTGATGTCCATTATGTAGTCTATTTATACATTTCAAGGTCTTTACCATTAAACACAATAAAAAACAGGGAATGCATAAGCTTAACTTGAAACCAGTAGAATATAATTGAAGGTATTACTTTTAATTGTTAGATTAACTAAAATCTCCAGTGGGCTATATAATACAGATAAAAAAAGTTAATGATCTATCAGACTGAAAAAATATTTGGTTATGATTAATAATGAATGGTTCATGAAAATTTCTTTGAACTTAAAAGTTCATTGGACACTTTGAAAATTTAGTTCTTCATATACAGTGGTAATGACATAAGTGACCAATCATATTTCTAAATTATTCATGGAATTCATGCTTAGGAATTTTTATTCATTCCATTATTGGAATTCTTATTGTTCAACTTCTTAAAAACTAACTATAAATGCAGAGATGACATGCCCCATATGATTATAATTATAATGGTCACAAAGTCCATTTACTAAAAGTCCATGCATGTTATGTAAACTGGTCTTCGGATCCCCATTCAGTACTTCTTAGTATATTTGTCTGTTTTCAGAGCTGAATATAGATACTGCTTAGGAACACATAGATAATGCTACAAAGTCCTATATATTACTAGTAATGCTTAGTTTAGTTTTCCCTACAGTATAGTTAGTGTTCAATAAATATGTGTTGAGTAAAGTGTAATTAGAGAAAGAGATATCAAATTACAAAAGTAAGCATAGAAGTAGTGCTATACAAGAATGTATTATTGTTTAGCATAGGAGCCAGTACAGCATTTCAATAGCTAATTTACAGGATTAATTGCTAATTTACAGGATTAATTTATGATATTTCATGCTTACAGCAATGAGATTTGTTTATCAGTTAAAGTTAACTTGTGTTTTTAACATTATGTTTACAGTATCAGAGTAATATATGAAGTTGAGGATATTCCTATCAAAGATCTTTATATTTTAAAGAATCACGCATACATTAAAAAATCCAAAAAAGGATAGAGAAAATTATTAAAACAAAGAGGAGTATATCAAAACAAATAGTAACTAGTGACACTGTGATATGATAATCACAATGCTAAAATATATGTTTTCAGTCAAGCTAACTGAGAGCATATCTGTTTGGATAAGTTTAAACATGGTATTTACATAGGTATAATTCACAAAGGAGTGGTTGAGTTGGTATTAAAATAAACAACCAAATAAACAATCTCATATCTCACAGCTCAGTTCCAAAAAAAAAGGGATAGAGAGAGAAAAGGAGGAAAGGAGGGCTGGTGTGTGGGGGGTGGACAGGGAGTTACCACAGCTAGAAAAACAGAGGGTTGAAGTTGAAGAAGACAGCCAGTTGAGGAGACCTGAAAATAGAGGAGGCAGGATAATGAATATCCTGACCTCACTCCTTCAGTTTTCCTGTCTCTTGATGGTGCTTCCCATCAGCTGAACCCAAATGGGAGTGGTAAGGTGGGAAAGGTTATTGATGAAGTTAATGTCGGCAACCTTTCATGGCAGAGACTGGAGTGGAGAGACAAAGGGAAGATATCTGATTTTCTGAACAAAAGTGAAATAATATCCCAAAGTTCAAAGAACTGAGCAATTGGAATACCATTAAAGTTATTAGTAGACAGTCATAAAGAAGAATGATAGATTTGCAGAAAAAATGAATGGAACTAGAGATCATCATGTTCAGTGAAATAAGCCAGATTCAGAAAGACAAATACTGCATGTTTTCTCTCGTATGTGGAACTTAGATAAAACAAACAAAAAGATGACATGAAGGTAGAAGGAAATCTATAGTATAGAATATAGAAGAAGGATCTGGGGGAGGGAGTGAAAGGGTGTAAACTATCAAGTGATAAAGAAATGGGTGGGGTAGACATGATCAAAACATGTTATTTAAATGTACAAGTATACTAAAATGAAACCCACTATTTTATATAATTAATATACATTAGTAAAATTTTTTAAGTTGGAAAAATTTAAAGACCAGTGAAGAATGAAATATTGTAAAAAATGATTAAAACTTTGAGAAACAAACATTCTGAAAAAGGGAACATAGAATTCTCCAAGCAAAAATAAAAGTAAAATAGTGAGGGTGTGTGCATGTGTGTGTGCACATACACATATGTGCCTCACACATACCTACACAATGAGTGTACATTTGTAGGGAAAGAGGGAAGGAAAAGCCTATAGGTTACAGTTTGGAAACACATTTATTTTTTAAAAGAATTTAACCTTTATTTTATTTATTTGTTTGTTGTTGTTTATTTGTTTGTATGTGATGCTGAGTATTGAACCCAGGGCCTCACTCATCCTACTCAAGCACTCTACCACTGAGCCATAACCCCAGTCCTAGGAAACTAATTTCATATTAAAGTTTTATTTCTTTGAGACCAGATATTGTGTTGTATTCTACATTGTATTCCTGACTTGAAACTAAAGCCTAAATTATAGTGAAGCCAGTGAGATGGAAAATTTAAAAAGCACACAAAAAATCCTCAAAAATCAAAATAAATAGTATTTGAATACAATGCAGTAATTTAAAAATAAAAATCAATGCATAAAACCAGATTGAACAAAATATCAGAACTTTAAATAAAGATAGGTTTGTATTTGTTTTATGACCTTGTTATTATGCGGTGAAAAAGTTGTTTCCAAGGAATCTATAGTTCCTTATCTCTTTGAGAGTGCTGCAAACCACACAATATTTTGTTAAAGATTAAATATGGTTTGAAAGCAGAGTGGGTTAGGTGGGGCTTTATAAGTAATTTGGTTTTGGTTGTAGACTTTTAATTAATTTTCCACTGAGTCAAAAATATGGGAAAATATTTTGATAAATGTATACAAATAAATATTCTTTTTCTACCTCAATTTCCAATATGGCTCAGCACCTGACTGCTAAACACCATTCCTAATACATATGTGAAAATTTATGTTTCAAATAAAGAAATTATTAAATAAATTTTGTTGGCCATTACTTTCTCCAAATATGCTAAAATACTAAAATTTGGATTACCTTTCAGTTATTTTACTATTTTTTTTCCTTCTTGTTGCAGATATATGGCTTTTCTACATCTGTAATTTTTCTGCAAAGTTGCAAGCAGTTTTGGGTTCATAATTAGGGATAAATGGATGCTCAAAGAGGTGTTTTTTTTTTCAGTCCTATGAGTAATCCACTATGTAAGGAATGGAGGGATGGAGCCAGGCTTCTATGGAGTAAGACCTCTGACACCTTGAGCCTTCAAATAAACTTTTCCTCCTCTATAATTGTTCTGTTTGGGTCCTTTCAGTCTCAGCAGCAAAAAACCTGACTATACATACTCTTTGAAAAAATTTTTCTTCCTAGTATTCTCAAGATTTAAAAAAATTATTTTGTATTGTCTCTTGTTTGAAACTATGGGTTTCTTAAAACTATGTACATTTTTCAACTTTATGCACTAGCTAAGCATGTCAGGGTTTAATAAATATTAATTAATGATAATCATAGTATGATGATATAACTTTGTCATTACTTTGATCACACTACCCATACTTATGGCCCCATTGAAATAATATTGATTTTTACAACAAACATAATTTCTTATCTTTGAAAGCCTTTCTTTTGTCTCCATTTTAATGTCTTCCATTATTGTTTGCTAGACATAGATGATGTGAAGAGTGAATCCGTTGCATTATTTATTTTTTCCATAACTGAATAAAGCAAAGGTGAAATTTGACATAGGAAACTTCTAAGAGCCAGATCCTGTAAATGCATATAATCAAAATGCATTTTTTAGAGATTTTGGAAATATATGGGATTGAATTTTTTGGAAATATAATGTTGATTTTTAAGTAAATAAAAAAGTGTCCTTCATAAAGTCTTTTTATTATTTATAATTCTATTTTAAAAATATTTTCATGAGGCTATTTTACTTGGATTTTAAAACAGTGCATTTGTTGGGACCAGTTCACCTACTGGACCATATCCAAATAACTCATGCTTTACAATCATAGACTGGTGTGACACAGTGTAATAGAAAATGATGCATTGCCTGAATTTAAAGGAATATGGACTATTTCTGGATCTGCTGTGCAGCATGAGGTCTGTATCACATTTGAAATAAAGCTAACCAAGCAGACAGAGCAGAAAGATATCTATAGCATCCATTAATCAGGGTAGAGTATATATTTTTTCAGCATCTTACTCTATTTGCTTAGTATATTTTGAGACTGAAACAGAAGAAAAAGAGCAAAATAGCCTTAGTGACCATTCACGTTGATCCTTACATGATCATCCTTAGAGAATCATCTCCTGAAAAAAGCCAAAGCAAATCTAATTTAGTTGAAAATTATTAAATAGTTGGTATTACATATAGTCCTTAATTTCATCTTTTCTCACAGAGGTGTCATTAAATATTCTGCAATGTATGCATTTTGTTCTGTTTATAAATATATGACTAAATCAACCACTTAAAAGCCAATTAAATTAAAACTAATCTGAAACATGTTATTTACAAGAAATATAAATATCAAATTAATTCAGATTTGAACTCGGAAAAATAAACAATATAGTAAAATAAACTAAAATATGTTAATTGTGTCTTATGGAAGACCTTCAGTTTGCGTAAAAGTAGAAATTTCAAAGTAGAGATTCTTTGAGGCATAATTGCTCTACATATTTCAAAGAAGGCAATTGTCTTCTCTCTTCACTCTATGAGGTATGTTTAGCATTCTCAAATACTTTTCACATAAGTATATACCATCTTTCCCACTGGCTCTCCAAAATTAAAATTCTTGAAGTTGAGCCACTGTATTCTCCCATTCAAATTGCTTATCCATCTAAGTTCAGGGAGGTAAACTATCTGGGAATGAGATTGATTCATATATTTTACCCATCTGGCCCACATGATGGAGCTTAAAAGTAAAATACTTCTAATCCTAATGAAATTAGGCACTTATGGCATAAACCCCACCTTGAATGAGATTTCATTAATGCTTTGTTCCAGGTTTTGGTATTCCCTCTTTCTCCTTTTTCATCTGGATACTCTATATCTTACCTTCCCTCATAGCTACACTTATATTCCTTTGAGATAATTATTTCAAAGCTCTGGTTATTGCAAATAAAAAAATATTTTCCAATGGTTTCTAAGTGATTACAGTTACTAAATATATACAGGTAATTTTCAAACCTTTATTCCCATTCCTAGTCAATTCTTCACAGCTGTATTGTGGTAATCTCTCCTTAGAAATTAGCTAATGTATTGTCTTATACACAACCTCCACCTTGAAGCAATCTACCTTTGCATCCTACCACAATTCCTGTTAATTTCATCACTATTTTCACACCAGGCTAGGCTGTGCAACATGAAGAGAAACATGGAGGTGGGACAGAGACAAATACACTTGGGGAAAGATATTTAGTAATTATTTAATCTCTTCCCTAAAAGTTTAGTCATCCCAAGTCAGCCTAGATATAATATTTTAAAATACTTAGCTATAATATTTTGACATCCACCTCTCCATTCTCAGCCCTATAACTAATGGAGACCAATACCATGAGTGCCAATACCATCCTGTTTTTGTTACTATAGTTCTATGGCATAATTTAAGGTCTGGTATACTATAGTTCTATGGCATAATTTAAGGTCTGGTATGTCTCCTGCTTCACTTTTTCTTACTAAGGATTAGTCTGATTGTTCTAGGTCTCTTATTTTTTCTGTTTCTATGAAGAATGTCATTGGAATTTTAATAGGAATTGTATTAAATCTGTATAGTGCTTTTGGTAGTATGACTTTATTTTGCCAAATGATTTTTCTGCATCTATTCAGATAATCATGTGGGTTTTTAAGTCTATTGATGTGGTGAATTATGTTGATTGATTTTCATATGTTGAACCAAACTTGCATCCCTGAAATAAATCCCACTTGTTAATGGTACACTATCTTTTTCAAGTGTTTTTGTATGTGATTTGCCAGTGTTTTACTAAGAATTCTTGTATTTATGTTCATCATGGATATTGGTCTGAAGTTTTCTTTCCTTGATGTGTCTGTTTTCTGTTTTTGGAATCAGGGTGATATGAACATCATACAATGTGTATGAAAGGGTTCCCTCCTTTTCTATTTCATGCACTGTTTTAAGGAATAATAGTTTAGTTATTCTTTGAAGGTCTGATAGCAATTGGTGAGAATCCATCTAGTCCAGGGATTTTCTTTGTCAGTAGGCTTTTGATGGCATCTTCAATTTCATTGCTTGAAATTGGTCTATTCAAATTTTCTATGTCCTCTTGAGTCAATATGGGTAGGTCATATGTCTTTTAAATTTGTTGATGTCTTCAACATTTTCTATTTTATTAGAGTATAAATTTTTCAAAATAGTTTCTGGTTATCATGTGTATTTCAGTAGTGCCTATTGTGATATTTCCTTTTTCGTCACAAATTTTAGTAATTTGAGTTTTTTGTCTCTTTCTCTTTGCTTGTTTGGCTAAAGGTCTATCAATCTTTTTTCAAAGACCCAACTTTTGTTTAATTGATTTTTTGATTTTTTTGTTTTAATTTCATTGATTTGGTTCTGATTTTAATTATTTCATGTCTTCTACTGCTTTCATTGTTGATTTGTTCTTTTTCTATGCCTTTGAAATGTAATATTAAATTATTTACTTGGTGAATTTCTATTCTTTTAATAAATGAGTTCACTGTAATGAACTTTCCTCTTAGAAATGCCTTCAAAGTGTCCCAGAGAGTTTTATATGTTGTGTTGCTATTCTAATTTACTTCTAAGGTTTTTTTGTTTGTTTGTTTGTTTTTTGTTTTGTTTTTTATCCCCGATTTCTTCTGCTATCCATTGGTCATCCAGGTGTTAGAGTAGCTTGTATTTTTTATTTTATCATTGATTTATACTTTAATTTCATTATGACCTGAAAGAATGCAAGGTTGTTGTTATTGTTGTTGTTGTTGTTGTTGTTGTTATTATTATTATTATTATTATTATATTTGCTAAGAGTTGCTTTCTCACATAAGATATGGTTTGTTTTAGAAAATGATTCATATGCTGCTGAGAAGAAAGTGTATTCAGTCATTGATGGATGAAATATTTTATATATATATCTGTTAAGTTTAAATTATGAATTGTATTTTTTAGTTCTATAGCTTTTTTATAGCAGTGGTATGGTGGGGTCTCTGGAGTGTGAGAGGAGATCTCATAGACAGTGCTTCTGGAAGCAGGGTTTAGGCGTACATAGAAACCATGTTCTTCACTGAATGGCAATTGATCTGAAGATTTTAAATTAGTGCATGCTGAGGCCCAGCAGTTGCCTGCTCACACTGAGATAGGATACCATAGGAATCTCCCCTGTGTTCACTTGTGCCATGGAGTTGCCAATCCTTTGTCTCCTCTATCACTCTCAGACTCCAGACCTTGTGTTTCAGGGTCTACCAGTTTCACTCTCCAAGGCCAATCACTTCTGCCCCTGCCGTTTTGAATTTTTGCTTGATGTGTCCCGCCCAGAAAGGGATGGAGAGAGAGCCCATGGGTTTCCACCTGTATCCCCCTGTGTAAGCCCCTTTCCACATGTGACTTTTCTCCTGATCACTTAGGCATTCAATATGTCATATGGTGTGGGTTTGCCAGACCTATATTTTGGGTCCAGCTCAGGTTTACCAGGAATCTGCTTCCCAGCTCCCAGTCTCCATGGCACAGCTGCAAAATGGCTCTTTCCTCTATCCTCTGCAGGCAGCTGGGAGAGATGTAAAGTCTTTCCCACATGAGGGTATTGTGCAGCACACCTTTCAGATTAGTCCAGCAGTCTTTGATTTTTGATTTCTTGGTAAACAGACACACCACAGTCCTCCGAAAAGTATGGGTTCCTTTAATTCCCTTATTTCTCCATTTTGTTCACAGAAGAACTGCTCCAGCTGGCACTAGCAATTTCTTCCTTATTTTAGTATTCCCAGCCTCCTGGGCCCCTGATCTGCTTTGAATATCCAGTATTAATTCCCAGTAAAGACCCCACCCCATTTTTCACCCACCTTGCTTAGAAACTGTTTTTCTGTTTTCTTGGTTTCAAGTCACAGGTCTTCCAGGAAAGGGACCTCCTATATTCTGGCATCTTGAAACCTCCAAAACCTTTTTCTTAATTCACTTTGTAAAAATTTCATTCAAATCAAAGCAATATGTTGTTTGAAGAGAAGTTAGAAATTGGAAAAGAAAAAAAATGAGAGAAATTTTCTATCTTCTTATAATCCTTCCTTCTCTTCCCTTTCTTTCCATTCCCTTGAATTCCTTTTCATCCTATCTTCTCTGTTTATCTCTCATCCCCCTCTTCTCCCAATCACTCCTCTTCTTTTTCTCCTATGTCTCTGTCTTTGTTTTTATTCATTAAATGGTTATTGAATACCTAATCTGTTTAAGTACCTTGCACCTAGAATATAAATAAGATATAATTCTACATTAAGGCTTAAACATAAGTAATGTGTCATAATAAAATTCCCACAATGTATTTATTTATTTATTTTTAGTTGTAGATAGAAACAATACCTTTATTTATTTATTCATTCATGAGGATCTAGCAAAGTGCCTCACATGTGCTAGGTGAGTACTCTACCACTAAGCCACAACCCCAGCCCCCTCACAACATATTTTAAGGGAAATACTATTATCTATATTTCATATAGAATGAAACTTAAAATCAAGAATGGTTAAAGAATACAGAGGTCAGACAGCAGATAACAAATAGATCCAGGATTCAAATGTAGATGTTTCCAAATCTGAAACCATATGTTTTCCCCACAAAATAACTTGATATCTAAGAAGTTTGGGACACTGAGAGAGGAAATGGACACAAATGAATTGAGGTACTGAAACAAGCAAGTACACTTAGAGGACATAGTGGACAAAGAGCTTAATGAGATAAGGCTGGAGGGGAAGGGAAGAATATGAGGGTGCCCAGCCTTATAAGCCATGCTAATCAGGTTACTGCTTAATCCTGTGAGCATTGGGAAATCACTGAAGTGCTTTAAATAAGGAGGTGACCCAGTAAGGTTTACACACTGAAAAGTTAGTTTTGAGACCAGGGAGAATGTGAAAGGACTAGCTGTGTAGTAAGATAGTGGACTAAGGTGATGCTGTAAAAAAATGCTTAGGTGAAAAAATGTAAAATGGTATTGCAAGATGGATTTGATGTGTAGATTAAAGGAGGGCAGATTTCTAGGATAATTCAGATGTTTCTGCCGTCCATATTGAATAGAAAGCATCTTGGATCTAGGATAGATGAAAGAGTGAGATGTTGATTGAACATAATGCATGTGTGAAGTAGAAACAAATAAAATAAGGAAATGATGCATAGGGCCAAGTTTTGAAGAGCTACAACATTAATGGCTAGATAGAGGGAGATTCTCTTAGAAAAGGGATAGTTAGGAGAAAATCAGAAATTAAAATATATATATAAAATCTATATATATATATATATATATATATATATGGATCTAGGGAAAGCAGAAGATTTTTAAGGCAAACGTGGTGAGTAGCATCAAATGTTATTGAAATTTACATTGCAACTGTTAATCAGATTTAGTGGTTGAGGATCATTTCTAACATTAGCAAATAAAAATGTTGAAGTCAAGGTTCCAGAAATCAGATGAGAATGAACGAAGTTAAGTGATAGAACCTCAGAGATAAAGAAATTCTTCTAAAAAGAGGAAGTGATCAATAAAGATTTCAGAAGAAATACATTGTTTTCTCCTTAACATTTTCTTGAAAAAATTCTATGCTTAAAATAATTCAAGAATGTAGAGTTGTAGCATAATAATTTTGTATGTTTATTTAATACTCTTAATTTTTACTAGTATTGTTATATTTTTATCACTAAATGTTAAGGTCCTCAAAAGAAGAAATATGAATCTATTAGTTTATATCTATTTATAGTCTTCTAATTTAGTATATACATACATGTATTGCTCAGTCATCAACAGTTTATTACATATATACTATTAATGAAGTGACTATTATACAGTGTCAGAAGTTCTTTAATTTTTTTTTTAATCTTCAATCATGTGGTAACCTTAAAATAATAGCTAGTTGTGTTTAGATGCTATGGTTTAGCACTAGGTTGTGCTCTGAAGCTATAGTGCCCAGATTTGCATTTCTTTTCTTTTTTTCCATATATAGTCATGGTACAAAACCATGACTTTTATAATGAGATATATGACTTTTATCATGTGAAGAAATTTTATATTATACCAAGCGGGACAACACTGGGAAAAATTGAATTCACATACTATTATGCAATGCAAATCTTTAGATAAGACAAGACCTCTCTGTCAACAGAATCACATTCACTTAATTAACAGATAACAATAAGTAGATCAATCTGCATATACACTAATTTTTAAAAATAGCAAGTAAAGTAATGAATATACAGTAAAAAAAAACCCAAAACAACTATTTCCACCCTAATGTTTAAAATAACTCAGTTGGATACCCCTTTAATAGAGCTTAATGACAGAAATGTGAACATTTTATTGAAAGAAAAAATGAAGCTTAAGTTATATAATCCACTATTAAAATTGTCCAGATAATGGTTAAGTGCAATATATTATTCTCTTGGTCTAGAAAAACACTAAAGTCACTTATAAATGTCACTTTGTATAACATATTATATAAGTGCATATTTTCTTTTAAATATAAAGCTCAAAATACAAAATTATATATAAAGAACTGGGTCCATGCTACTTCTTTCTAACATTTTTTTGGCTTTATATTATTTTTTCACAAATAATATACATTTTAATTTGTTAATTTTTTATTACTTTTTAGTTTGTATTTATTATAATCATACATATATTTAAATGACAGTATAACAAAATAGTGTATGACAACCCTAGAGAAATATGGCATTTATTTTTTCTCTAGAATGGTTCAAATATCTGTTAAAACTGAGAAATGTTAATTTAAGACATTTGGAACAACTCAGTTTGCAAAATATTCCAATTTCTTCCTCCAAGGCTGTTGAGAGCTACAGCTGAAGGGGCCCCAGCAAACTTCCAGCTGCCAGCTGATGATTGGCTCACAGCGGCCCCAGAAACATCTAGCTGGCTGATTGGCTTCTCTGCGGTGATACTCATTGGGCTGTTTCCCTGCCCTTTCAGACCACGGAGTTGCTCACTGGGGAACTTCTTTCGCTCTGCCCACGAGACCCAGCCTTAAGAGCAGGAGGATTGTGGGAGTGGGGGAGGCTTGTGTGGTGTGTGGGAGGCTTGTGGGAAGTGGGTGGTGGCAGTTGGGCTCTGAGGGTTTTTCCTGAGGAGCTGTTTTGTTTGGCATGTGTGGTTCTAAAAATAAAGTTAGTTTCTTTTGACAAGTGGCTCCTGAATTGTGCCCAGCCAGACTGTGGTACAAGGCAGCTTAAAATCTAACTCATGTGATTAGACCCAAAAGATCTTGACCAAGTAATATAAAAGAATGCATACTGTTGCAGTTCAGGGAACACAGAGGTGCTGTGAGTTCTGACATTTAAGAAAGTGGCTTTAAGAAAGCAGACTTGGCTTGAACTTTTAATCTAGGATGGAATGTGGCTCCATATTCTGGGAGACAAAGAAAAGATAAGCAATGATAAATGGAGCTACCAGGATAATGAGGACTGTAGTTTAGATGGAGACTGTGTAGTGATCAGAGGAGATACTGCAAAATAGTCTGAGGTCAAAATCTTGGTTAAGTTTACCATTAGGAAAGCCATTACATAACATTATACTTTACTCCTCAGATTTATTGGAGTTTTACCCTGTTTTTGTAAGTACATCCAATGTAATACCTCTTGAGGTTTTTAAGCTTCATAAAATGTATTTTCAAATTAGTTAATAGAGAAAACACATAGGAAATCAGAAAAAAATAGAGAGAAATTACATATTACTGAAAAAACCATTTGTTTTTAGATGACTCTTTTTAGAAAATGAGATTCATCATTAACTTCACTACTCTGTATCTCCTCACTTTTATTGCTCTTTTCTAATTGTGTTTCACATCCTACAAGTAAGTGAGATTTATATAATTATCTAGATTATTGATTTCCTTTTATTCTTTCATTTTCATTCTTTTTCACTATGAAATATAATAAAATGTTTATAATTTCAATCTTTCCATTTTTTCACCTCCCTTTAATTAACTCATATGAATTCTTCGTATAAGGGATATTTGTTAAAGATTGTCTTTAGAAATGTTTAGAGTCTTAGAAATGGAATAAAGAAGGTTAATTGATGAAAAGCATTTTTTGTCTCCATTTGTGGAGCAATATAAGACCTAATGTTTATCACTGTTCATGTGAATGATTTTTACATATTTAAACTCCACCATATAAAAGTTAACCAATAAAGAGATGTATGTATACACTTAAGTCACAGATTTCATTTAACATTTTAACATTATCTAATAACAGTGTAAAAACTTCTGTTACATACTTTATGTCGCATATTTAACAAATTATTCTGGTTTTTATAGAATTCTGTGAGGAGTGACAACATATCACTTCTTACTTTAACGTTCTCCAAATGAAGTTGTCCTATGTTACACAATATTCTTGAAAACAACCTGCTAAAAATTTAAAGATAGCCTCCTTCTAGCAATAAGAATTTCTTCAGAAGTCGAACCTTTTCCAAACATATTAATATTTTCAAAAAGATGATAACCCTGTCAGGGATTAGACTATCTCCAGGGTTAAAACCATAATCTGGTAAATAACTTCAACAGAGGATCTTTCTCCCTAAATAGGAAACTTTCTCATCAGGGAATCCCGCAGATATTCATTTCTTCAAAGACAGGACAATTAAAACATGTCAGAATCTTCAAAGTGGCAAACATGCCACCCCTTAGCAAAATGAAGTCCTTTAAAGTAGAAGCCCAACAGCATTTGAATGCTCTGAAGGAAAACTCCCTGAGCTCTACAAAATGCGGCTTCCAGTACCCAACCCTCAGATTTTAATTTTAAAGTGTTATGCAGATGGTTCATAATCTACTTTTTTGATAGATTGTATTTTTTAGAACAGTTTTAGGTTCATAGAAAAATTCTGCAGAAGTAAAGAGATTTCTTTATATACCCCTGCCTCCACACATGCATAATCTACTTCATTATCAACATCCCCCACGAGAATGGTACTAGTGATGTTTCTACATTGACCCATCATTTTTATGTAAAGTCTATAATCCACATTAGGATTGACTCTTGTAGGTGTTCATTCTATGGGTTTAGAAAAATAAGGTAATGAGTTGTACCCACCATTATTATAGCATACAGTGTAGTTTCTGTGTTCTAAAAATCCTCTATGCCTCACCTATTCACCTTTCTCTCCCTTCAATCACTGGAAACCATGAATATTTTTACTGTCTACATAGCTTTGTCTTTTCCATACTGTCATAGAGTTGGAATCATGCAGTGTATAGCCTTCTCAGATTGTCTTCTTTCACTTAGAGGTCTACATTTAAATTTCCTCCATGTAGCTTGATAGCTCATTTATTTTTAGTGTGGAAAAATGTCCTATTTACCTACTACAAGATATCTTTGTTGTTTCCAAATTTTGGAAATTATGAATAAAGCTGCTATAAACAGAATTTGCAGTTTTTTGTGTAGAAGCATGGTTTCAACTTATTTGGAGAATGCCAAGAAAGGCAATTGGTGGATCATATGGTAATAGTATATTTAGTTTTGTAAGAAACTTTTAAACTGCCCTCCAAATTGACTATACAATTTCACGTTCCCAGTAGCAATGAATGAGAGTTCCTGCTGCTCATGATCCTTGCCAGCATTTGGTGTTGTCAATGTTCTGGATTTTGGCTTGTGTAAGAAAATTGTTGTGGTATATGTTGACAATGTCTTTAGCAGAGCAGTTGTTTTTAATTGTGCTGGAGTCCAGTTTATCAACTTTTTATTTAATGGAACATGCATTTGAAATTGCATCTAAAAAATCATTGCCCAAGCCAAGTTATCTTGATTTTCTCTTATATTATTGTCTAGATATTTTATAATTTTTATATTTTTAAATTTAGATTTGTGTTCCATTCTGAATTAATTCTTATGAAGTATGTGAAGTTTTGTCTAAATTTATATATTTACATTTAGATGTTAAGTTATTTGAACACCATTTGTTAGAAGGACCATATTTTCTGTTATATTTCCTTTGCTCCTTTTTATCTGTAGGTCTCTATTTGTCAAGTCTTTCTCCAATACTACCTCTCTGTTACTGTAGCTTCAGAGTAAATCTTGAAGAAGGGCAGTGTCAGTTCTCTTTGTTCTTCTCCTTCAATGTTGTGTTGGCTATTCTGGGTCTTTTGCTTCTCCATATGAACAATATAATCAGTTTGTTGATATTCAAAACAAACAAACAAACTTGTTGGCTTTGTTTACTGGATTTGTTTATAGATCAAACTGAGAACTACAATCTACTTTTGAAATATTCACATTTTACTTGCACAATTTTAATTGATGGAATATCTAATTATCCATTTAGAAAGCTTAGAACTGAAAGGCTTGTATCTATATTTCTTTAGTCTAAAATAAGTTCTGGGAAAAATAATACATTAATGGTCAACAGATCATTAGGGAATTGCATGGTTGAATTCTCTCTGTTCATGTTATCTGTGTTCTGGGAGGGCAGATAAGTCAGAAGAACAAGTTCTCTAATGATAAGTAATTGATCTTGATTTTTTTTTAGGAAAAATTTTTATTTGGATTTGTCTACTTGCTTGCGACATTGCAGAACTATGTTAATGTCAGAAAAAGCCCTATAAGAGTGATGTGTACTCAGCCATCATTACTGTAGTTATCTCATTACCATTCATGTTGCTGCCACTATTTTCCACTCTAAAATTTCTGCTTTACCAGAGAATATATTTTTGTCAAAAATTGAAATTTGATAAGTTTTGATATTGGATATAAACTAATATTATGAGTGTAAATAAATCAAATGTCTAAGAAAAGTTTCTGAAATATACAGATATTAAGAAAGTATAAATTCTTACAGCGATAGTTTGTTTTCATTTTTACTTTTTATTATTTTCCATGTAGTCTAGGTTTGATTATAATAAAACATTAAAAAAATTCTATCTGTGACATTCTATTTCTAAAACGATTTGGAAAGCTGATTCAGAATGCATTAATTTTGAGATTATAGGGATCAGGAGCAGGAAGTGGGTCATATTAATTTTCTTTTCTCTCCCTCATTTATTTATTTTCATAAGGTTATAATGTCATTCTACATTTGAAAGAGGGATAAAATATTATGGTGGGGTGTGTGTGTGTGTGTGTGTGTGTGTGTGTGTGTGTGTTTAAAGCTTGAATGTATGATAGAATTCAATAGAATATATAATTAACTTAATATTAACAATTAAAATATAGATATGGCTACAAGATATCATCCACAAAAATAATGGGTTTGAATCTCAGAATAGAAATTGTGGTTACAACTTTTTCAGGTTAAATGATGACAACATTAACTGTCTGTTACTCTATGTGTCTTCTTTATATTCAGACCATTTTGCAAGTGTCTATAGTTCCACATCATATGGACAACTTTCTACCGTAACAAAAATCACTTAAACATTAACATATATTTATCTCTGTAACTTTGGGCAACTTAATTTTCTGAATTTCCACACTTTTATTCCTAGAGTTTAACAATTGTTATTTTTCAGAAATAGAAGCAGTCTGTGAGAAGCACAGCCTTGGTGCCAAAGTTGTGGCTGTAATGGAAACTGAGGTCAAACATCAGTTATCCTTAGTTGCAGTTGTAAGAGATCTGAGAGACATGTTTTCATGGCCACCACATTGGATGTGAGCTGTTTTATTATTAGAGGTTCTCTAAGAAAATGAAAGTGTTAAAAGAAAACCAAAATAGTAAGCAACTGTTATGTTCCAGGTGTTTTGAGTATTTTCGTATTTGTTGTCTTTTTTTAAAAAAATCTCACAGAAACCCTAAGAAGTAAATTTGATTATCTTTTTGTTAAATATATAAAATCTGAGGTTTAAATGACTGACCCATCTTAATTTTGAAAAGATATTTGAATAGTAAATGCTACTATTTTAAACTAAATTATTAAATGCGCTGGGAGAGTTCTAGAAAATATGCTTTGTCTTGAGGAAAATTGCATAAGAATCTAGAATTGTAAGGTAATTCTTGTTTATTCACTTTTAAAAAGTTGTAGGAAGCATTCTGATTCTTAAGAGTTTTAGAGTAAATAATAGTTTCAACATTTAGAAAAATTAACCATGGACATTTCTGTCTATTCTACATACTCCCCCTGTATTGGTTTAATTGCAATATCAAAAACTATATTCTTTTGAACTTTAATTTTCTCTTTTTAAATGGAAGGAATCTATTTTCCTTTTGTGATCATAGTCACGTCATAAAATTTACCCTAACAAATTTCTTTTGCTATTGAGTATTTCTAACTTAATGGAATATTTGAAGAAGGTTCATAAGATATACTATGAGCCCCACAGAGATAAAATAACAAGTCTTAAACTCTGGATTTCTGCTTCAAAGTAAATTACTCACTATTAAAATGAGATCTCTTCTGGTGTCAGTAATAATGTTCACATATATTGAAGTTGAGGGGCCATGTGCTGGATCTGTAGCTCTTAAAATTTCTAATCTCATTACTTTTATTTGTGGGTTATATTGTGACTTTTTGCATATTGGAAATTAAAATGTAGAAAAAATTTTATTTTTAAAAAAATTTTTAAAAGCAGTACTAAACCCATTATATGCTAACATTAAGAACATATATTTTATAAAAATAAAAATTTCCCAAAGAAAAAAAGAAAAAGTATGACATTGTTTTACACTATTTCATCTCTCTTCAATGTTGAAATTAATAGTCAATAGTCTATTTTTATATCTGCTTCTTCATTTCATGTGCTGCAATATAGTATGATCAAAGTATAGGAATAAACTCCAGTCTCCCATAGATATGTAGTTGTCATTATAGGTACTCACAGATATTCTTCTTTGATATTATATCAAAACTCAGCAAGTGGTTGTTTTTTAAGGTTATAATCTGAAATATGAAATCATATCAATAAGTTTTTTTTATACTTCATTACATTAAATCCATTGAACTGTTTCTTATGCATTTTGAGTGAATCTCTCGACCATGAATGATTTTGTAGCACCACATATTGGTTATTTTGAACATATAGATTATGAGTTTTGCATATCTTCCATATATGAAAATATCATATTTATTCATTAATGTTCTCACCAATTTTATCAGAAAATCTTAATCATTTTAGAACTTAAATCTGATCATTGGCCACAAATGCTGTTGTTCTCTTTCTCTGATAGTTTAATTCAATAATTTTCTATACAATATCTGCCAAATACTCATGACTGGATAACCAATTTTCAGTCATTTTTTCCAAGTAAAAGGATATATTCCATGAAAGAATAGCTATTTCAGCTTGTGACTCAATTGAGCAAATGCTTTCCCCCCAAAGACCCGTCTTACTTCAATATATAACAAAATAACTTTTTGTGTATTTCCCATTTAATCACATGGGATACTAAAAACTTGATATATACTCAAGTTTCAAGATTTAATTAAACTATGGATTTTTACTGCCTCACTGAATACAATCTGAAAGGAAATTCTTCAATTAATAATGAATTAGTCAAACCATTCATTTATTAATTATGGCTCTGTGGTGGTGAAAAATGTAGTGACTACTAGAATCATTTAGTTTAAAATTCCAGGAGTTTTAACCACCTTTATTTTTGCACAACTGATATAATTAAGATCACTCTCAAAAAAATCAATTATGTCTTGGTATTATTATGACAAAAATTTTGACCTTGTGTATTCCTCAAAAAATGACTTGAGTACCTGAAGTATGCACAGACCACACTTTCTAAATCTCTGTTCAAAATTATAATTAAAAATTCCTCACAGTCAGACTTCTATTTTTCTGCATTAATATCCTACCATGTGATTTTTGTCTCAAGGTCATGTCTTGAAGTTCCAGTTATCACTTATGCACTGACGGCCAGAAAAAGGGAGAACGATAGAAAGGTTTTTTTTAAAAAAGTGATCTGAGCTGAATCTATCCTCTTTAATCTGCTTTCTCAGAAGTACCACACCTCTATTCTAAATTTCATTGACTACAACAAGGTAAGGTCGTTTACAAGGGAGGCAGAAAAATTTGTCTTTTGTCCTATGTATTAATGTTCTCTATGTTAATAAAACCCTAAAATTAGGGTTTTTATACCAAAGAGAAATGGGCTCTGATGGCCTCTGCTGAAATAGTAAAATAGTTGTTATATAACATATAAAGCGGAGACTGATATAGATGCTTTTTGCTCCTTAAGGAGATAATGACTATTGACCTAGCACCAAACTGGGCACCTCACCATTGGCCTTTATCCTCTCTAAAGGGCAGAAATTGTGCATCAGACTGTACCTAGTGCCTCTATGTGCTCCCTAGGATCCAGCAATAGAAATTTATATGTGCAGTGCATCAGATGTGATTCAGCTCTACTGATGACTAACCATTTTAGGCTGAACTGAGAGCAGTACAGCCTCTATAAGTTTCCTGAATCTTATCCCAATTATATTTCATTTAATAACACTCAGTGAAATATCTGGTGGCAGGGGAAATGAAACTACATGCTTCTATGGGATCATTCATCAAGAACTAATTGAAGCTTTCATACAGTTTAGTGCTGATAAAACAGTGTAACAATAAACAATAACAAAATTCATTGGAGAAGGATTTGTTTTGCCTTGAGGAAAATGGTTCCATTTCATCCTGGGATTCCTGGTTAAAAGAGTCTCCAATTTACAAAGGGATAAGCAGAGGCTCCTCTGCATAATGATGGGGTGAAAGCTGTGTCAAATGTATTAGTGTTGCTCCACTGGAGCCATTCTCATCCTAGGTATTTGCTATTGTGTGGGACTCTGGCAGGAGGCTGCAGGACCAATAGGATTTTTAAAAGTTAATTTTTTACTGTTTATTATTATTGTGCAAAAAATAGTTCCGCCATAGTTTTCGGCTTTTTGAAAATACAGAAAATTTTTTTAAAGTATACTTTAACAAAGTTTGAATTTTCAAAAAATTACATATTAGAATCTTCCTTTTAAAAATATTTCAATGAAGCAGTTAGCTGGCTCTTTGTGATTGGAATCCTTGTTATTCCACATGTGGTGTTTGGACACTGAATTAAAAGGAAGAAATAAAGAATGTATTCTGTATGCATTTTCTTGGAAGTGACTTAGAGGAAATAGAAGCAAAATGAAATATATGAGAAATTTTCTGCAAACTGTTGTAAACCTGAGAATCCATTTGCGTAGTCTGCTTAAAATGTGCTGCTGTATTTATGACTTAGATAGCAGTAAGCACCATACGGTAGGTGCAGAATTTACTTGTTAATTGTTATGTCTTATATGTAATAATTACAGATTTTATGGGAAAATGTTATTAAGACTTAATTTAGGACAATAAGACTAGGCTCTCTACCATTTAAAAAATACTCAAGAAATGGTGTATGATTATAGAATTTAGATAAATGGTGGTCATATAATTAACCTCTTAAGATGATAAGACACTATTAATATTGACTAATGTATTTTGAGGCTCTACCTGCAAAAAAAGAAATTCTGGTAGTATATAATTAGAAATTTAAAATTCAAGTTATTGTTCAAATTTACTTTGCATTATAAAATGTAATTTTTCATAAGGGCTTTTTAAACAGTAGCTTTCTAAAAGTCTTATTATGTCCTGAACAAATCACTGATAAGTCTAAATTATTTCCTAGAATGAAGAGGATTTAGAGAAGCCACAGTCATTTTTTTGGTTGAATAAGAAGCTAAATTAATACTTTGTGTACTTAGTTGCTAGCCACTTTAGTTACTTTACAGCACCATTAATGAGTGAAGGATAAGTTTATAATATAACATCTAAGAGTATCAATATAATAGGTGTATTGGGGGATAATATAATGACTGTGGATTTTACAACTTTTATCTGATAGGCTAAATTTGTGTAGATTTGCCTAGTAGAATTTTATGGCAAAAGGACCTGAAAATGGGAATAGCAAATTAGGCTAAATTAATTTAGAACTTCTACTGTGTTTCTCAAGCCCAGCAGGAAGTTTCTACTTGGGACCTTCCTTCTGCAATGACTCTTTCTCAATATTTTCACAAGTCATGTAATTCATCTTTTTCAGGCATTGGTCAAAAGCCACATCTGCAGTGAAACATACTGACTACCTAATTTTGTACTGCAACTTGCCTCACAACTTACAAATATCAGTTGTTACTGCAGTAGTTTTCTCCATAAACATGTATTATTTGTACACCCTATATATTACCTATTTGTTTGTTGTCTACTCTATTTTCTAAAATTTAGGTTTTATGAAGGCAAGTATTTTTTTTCTATTTTGTTCATTGATAAATTGCAACACCCAATCCAAAGCCTGCAACATCATAACAGGCATTTAGTGATATATGTTGAGGGAATAAGTTGGAGTTCTAGACCTCCCATACCCCACTAATCAATGGTTTGAGCTCAGGCAGGTCACTTAGCTACTTGCTTCTGATTCCTTTTCTAGAATATGTACGTGGAAAATCATGATTCCTGTTACATCTTACTTGTTAAAACAAACAATGTGGATGAAAGCTTTTATGAAGGAAACTGGTATTACAACATCAAGTAGCTTTCAGACCATCCAGAGGATATACTAGATTTTGCTTTTCTTGGGTTATTTGATTAAAAGAAAAGCTAGAACTGGTTTAAGATATTGACCTTAATAAACAGGATGTCTTGTCAAAAGAATGTAGGTTATACATTGTTAATAATTCAATCATCAGGGCTGGGGATGTGGCTTGCCTGGCATGTGTGGGGCGCTGGGTTTGATCCTCAGCACCACATAAAAAATAAAATAAAGATTTTGTGTCCACTGAAAACTAAAAAATAAATACTAAAAAATTCTCTCTCTCTCTCTCTCTCTCTCTCTCTCTCTCTCTCTCTCTCTCTCTCTCTCTCTTTCTCTCTCTCTTAAAAAAATAATGCAACCATCAGATAGACTTATGGACAAAAGCAAGAAGTGACTTATAAAAACAGACTTATAAGGAGATAGAATTAGAGGAGTGGAAGTATAGGTCAATGAAGGTTATGCAGTACTAAAACTAAGTAGCCTACATGAGAAATAAACAAATGAGTATACATCATTATAGCAGGTTAATAAGAAAAGTTGTACATTACAGTAGGAAGGTAGTGTGAGAATTAATTATACATGTCAAAATGCCTAAGCCATGATACCCAGGTTTTGGGCCAAACACTAGTCTAAAGATGTTGTTAAAAGAGTATTTTGTAGATGTGGTTAACATTTATTGTCAGTTGACTTTTAGAAAATTGCTTTCAGTAATGTGGGTGGTAAGTTTAATCAACTAGTTGAAGGCCTTAGAACCAACCAAGATTTCCTGGAAATAAAAATCCTGTCTCAAAACTGACATATAATTTGTTATTGAGTTTCTATGCTACTGGCTTGTCCTATAAATTTCAGACTTAGCAGCTCCCATGATCACATGAGCCAATTCCTTAAAATCAATCTCTCTTTTTTCCATATATGTTATTGAATCCATTACTCTGGACAACCCTGAGATGGGTAGTAATCTGTGGTTTATATTTCCTGATTTGGAGATTATTTTATAGGTTAAATAAAAGTGTGTGTTAATTTCATAATAAAATGCTGGCACACAGTAGGGACTTCAAAGAGTGGTCATTCTTGTGGTAGTGGTGGTGGAGATGAATCATGGTACATTTCCAATGGAGTCTGAGTCTCAAGAGTATCCACTGAGCACCTGAAGTTTGTTGACTGTTTTCACAAGTCAAATAATTAAAACTTCAATCACTAAGAAAAAGTGGTCAAAATATTAAAAACTAAATTTGGTTATATTGGTACAGGGAACACAGGGCTTCATAAAGGTATAAATTCATCATCAAACAGACTGGAATTCAAATTCCATCTTTTCTTAAAATTCCTACTAAATTATCTTATCTGCAAAATGGGTATAAAACTGTTTTCTCCCTGAGCTTATTGTAAGACTTTAGGAAGATAAATTATGTAAAATATCTAGGATTGTATGTGTCATATTTTTTCTTCATGCCCATAAGGTACAACACATCAACATTCACTTTCTTAGCCTTTAAAATCTATGCTTTAGACATATATCAATTGAGTCCATTTCCAATTTGATAATTGAAGCAACATTTGTTGCTTAGCCATTTTGACATTTTAACTCTCACAATACTTTCTACCTTACTACCTCCCCACTCGCATAAATGTAACTTTGTGGAGAAAAAGAATGTGTATAAAGAGAAAGCATGTTGAAATAGTCTTGAGAAAATTTAAAAAAGAAGTGACTCCATTACCAGATAGGAGGATGCAAGGTTAATGCCTCTCATCCCTTCAGGCAGTTATATTACAGGCGTGAAAACCAAAGATCCTCAGAAAGCTCTTGGCTGTGCAGCTTATAGTTACTTTGTCCCAGTAAGTTGAAGAGAAGCAGCAAAGCACAGTATGTAATATGCCATTGCAAAGTCAACTCTGGAAAGCTGGTAGCAAAACTAAGTGCTGTAAGAATAAAGAGAAAACAGAGTCATCACTGTATTCTCAAATAAGCATCTTATTATATGCCCATTAACTATCAGTAGTGTTTAGAACTAACTTGTTACTCATTCTAGGGACATCATTTAATTTGAAATGATGTTAACAGTGTGATTCTAATGTCATAAATATATATTCTGCAAATATGACAAAGGTGACAGAGAATGGTGCTTCTTATAAGAAGGAAGAACAGTAAAGTTTGATTGTAATATTATTTCTTGAGAACTTAACAAGGCACAGTAAATGTTACTTCAAAAAACAATTTTGGTGCCATGCTATAAAAGAAATAGATACCATACATTTCATCTAACTTATTAAGAAGTTAATAAATTTGTTCCATGTATCTAAAAAGTATTATTAATTATAATTCTTTGAAAGTATAGTACATGCATCCAGGTGTGCTGGAAAAGTATGTCAGGGCAAAGGTTACTGCTAGCACTACCCCAAAAGCACCTGCCTGGGGCTGGGTCAGGAAGGCAGATACTAGTATGGGGTGTTGTCAGGTAGGAAGAAGCACCGATTCAGACAGAAAATGTTTTGCCAGATCATCTGGGCTTAGAGACCAAGGTCTGAAGCAGTGTAGACTCAGGATGAGCCCAGAGGGTCCTCATTAGACTAGGTCAGAAGTGAAGAGAAAGGCGGAAGTAAGGCAGCAGGCAGGCTGTGTTTTGGTGGTAATGGAAAGAATGGCTCCTAGAGGCTTAAAGTAGATGCAAGGCCAAAGGTTACCCTATTTTAGTTTTCAAATTGATAATAGCTTTAGTTGGTTTAAGTTGCAAATATCACAAACATTTATGGAATATTTAGACAATATAAAAGGTATAAAGGTAAAAGTGTGAATCAAAATGTTGAATTCTATGTACTTGGTAAACAAACTTCCACATTTTTTTCTTTCTTTTCTTATTCTACATAGCACATAACTTTTTATTTTTTAAACATTAGTTCATATCAATATACCAATTCTTGTAAAGGAATTTCATGCTATAAATCCATATTATCATTTTGAATATTTGCCTCATAATTCTTTTACCAGATGAATTTTATCCACCTTTTATAAATGGTCATTTAGGCTTTTTCTTAAGCAAATACTGGTTGTAATAAACCCTCTTTATAACTTTTTCTTCTTACTGTATTACTTTAAATGTAAATAAAATGAATTTTTTATTAAAAATAATATAACATGATAGAATCCTATAAAAAATTAAGCAAAGCATCTATGCTTCTATGATTGTTGCATACCATCAATTTCCTTAAGGTTTATTTTTTTGGCTTAATTTTTATCACTTTTAAATATCAATTTATATAATGCTCACTTGAAATTACATTATAATTGTAAATTATAGTATTTTAACTCAAAGGTGTTCTTCAAACCTTAACTGTATAGTTGTTTTGATCATCAAGGTGGCAATATGCACCAAAGCAGAGTGTAGGGTAGAGTGAAAGGAGACTGTGACAATCAGCAGATTCTTCAGGCCAGGACAGACAGAGCTACCTCTCTCAGGTATGAAACAGATCTCATGGAGGTTGACTTTCCTGCCACTTAACTTGGTTGAATCTTTCATTCCAGATTTTTCATCCTTGAGGGTTGTTGGGTTGAATGGAAGTGGGTAGAGTGTGGTGGAAACTAGTGTTTATTAAAATATATACTGTGCTTTCAGCATTGTAAACATTATCCTACTTGATCCTTATAACACTTTGAAGTAGATATTAAAGAAACTTTTATTATAGATAAGATTATGGGTGTAGAATGGTTAAGAATTTGGCCAAGATTACATTATATACCAGAACTTGAATTTAAATCTGAAGGCCTCAGAATAAAATAAACTTGTTTATGGCATACTGATGTCCTGAGATATGTGGATTTGATAGTTGTTGGTAGTTGTTTCCAAAATCTCACACTACTCAATTGATCATACCTTTCTAGTCAATGAAATAGTAGAGTTGCAATTTCCTAAATTTAAAATATGGAGGCATTTAAGACTCAAAATTATCTTACTTGCATGATAGATGGTTAAGTAATGCTATATACATTTAGTAAACCTGAGGAAAATATAATGATATATGAATTGAATAATGGTTTAGGGAAATTCTACCAGATAGGTAAACTGGTAAAATGTTTCAGCAATGTACCTCAGTGTATTGTAGGGGTTATGAGAGTGTTGAAAATAATTTTGTTTGTCAGAATTATCTGTCTTTAGTTGTGCTGCATACCAGAAGTGATCAGCAAGGAAGAGGCAGTGAGCTAGTACTGGACCAGCATAACTGGCACTGAGGAAAAAAAAGAAAAAGGATTGTCCAGAATTTATATTTGTGTACAGAAAGCTGAACTATGGGCTGGGGATGTGGCTCAAGCAGTAGCGTGCTCGACTGGCATGCCTGTGGCCCAGGTTCGATCCTCAGCACCACATGCCAACAAAGATGTTGTGTCTGCCGAGAACTAAAAAATAAATATTATAAATTCTCTCTCTCTCTCTCTCACTCTCTCTCAATCTCTCTCCTCTCTCACTCTCTCTTTAAAACAAAAAAAGAAAGCTGAACTAATTTCTTTTTAGAATATTAGTGAACCAAAGCATTCTACTTCTGTCTAATCTAAAATTTTCCTGTTTAGGGAGAAACCAATGTAATTTCATGAAAAGATTAGGTAGGGCACTATCTTACTTTTTTTAAACATGGTTTACCTGTATTTGTTCTAAGTCTGTGCCTTCCCTAGTCCTGTCATCCTACTATAGCAGCAGGATCAACCATATAGAATAACCCTCACTTGAGTGGTTTGTAGTGGGTAATAGAGCAGATATGGACACTAAGTCTATATCTGGAGGTTTAAGACTTAGGTCAGGAATGTCGTGTTCTCATCTAGGGTCTGAATTACCCCATGTTCTAGTATGTGAACCAGGGAACATGTACAAGCAACTGCAGAGAGGGGAGGGCGGGGTGGGGGGAGAGAACCATAACTTCAGACAGAGACACTAGCTTTAGGGTTTTTTCCTGGATGTCCAGCACCATTGTTATCTTAAGGTTCAGTGAGACACCGACCTAAGTTGGGTTTATGTCACTTCCAATTGCAAGAATTCTATCTCACTGGTCAGTTTGAAATTAATGTAGCTGAGAAAGAAAACAGACAAAAATTGCAAATCAAGATTATTTATATGAGAAAAAGGGAAAATTGAGTCCTTTTTTTCATATTTTCTTTCTTGATTCTTTTTTATTGATGCATTATAGTTCTACATAATGATGGATTTGTTGTTACATATTTGTACATGCACACAATTTAACAATATAATTTGGCCAACATCATTCCTCAGTAACTTTATCCCTCCCTCCCCTACTCACACCCCAGACCCTTTCTTCTATTGATCTCCCTTTGATTTTCAGGAGATCTCCATCTGGTCCACACCTTTGCTTCATTTTTCTTCTCTAGTTCCTACACATGAGAGAAAAAACAAGACTCTTGACCTTCTGAGGTTTTCCAAAGTAAGAAAGGGGTAGTGGTTGCCACAGCAATTAACTGTACTATTAAAGACAACTCTTTCTTGTTGAGAAAATACAATCTTTATCAATACTAAAAGCATGCTCTCACCCTTTGAAAGGATCTTTTTACTCTTAAGTATTACTCTTAAGATAGTAAAGAATTTTTCTTTTGTGCAAATGGCTAGTGTTATGGAAAGAAAATAGGAATAACTTGACTGTTGTGAAATTTTCATTTCAGAATTTTTTTCAAACTACTCACATAAAAGAGCAGCCAAACAAAATAAAACAAAAACCTCTCCCATTTCAATTTATTTATAGAGAGATACACATTTGAAAAAGCAACAAATGAACACTAAGAAAATTAACTAAATTTTTAAAAATCTGATAATTAGTGTAAAGTTTAATTATGTTTGAAAGAACACACACCCAAAACAGATTAATATTAATAGTGTCTTTAACAATCTAAAATTTCTGAAAATACTTTAACATTTTCATGTAATATATTATAGAGATATTTCAAGGAAAAAAAACCCCACTTAATGATTTTCAGAAATGTTTGGAGTATAGATTATTAAAACATTTTACTTCCATTTACTACCCAAGAAGAATTAAATATAATCTCTTATACATTAATGCAATGTTCTTAGAAGCATGGCTTTCTGGACAATATAGACTTTATGTCTGTCTACACATATACTATTCTATACAATGTATAATTTTCTGTGTGACTTATTTGAATAGATATAACCAAGATGAAACTAAATAATTTTTACTTTTCAAGAATTTTTTTAAATAAAAAATGCATGTTTCCATTATATCCTGCATAATGGATATATATATATACCTATGTGACATGAAAATTATATGCAGTAGAGTGTATTTGCTGGCTCACAATTAATAATTTGTTGTTTCTTCTATTATTTTATGTCATTTACAGTATAGTATATACATCACAAAAGTAATGAAAAGCAAAGGGAAAAACTGGGAATATGTCTATAGCTATAGAATAGACAAAGACTTCCATAATGTTCTCAAAATATAACTACATTTTTTCTAATACCTTTGTAAAATTTATGTTTATGAAACATAAACACACATAAATATATAATATGTATTTATAGTATAGTATACATGCATGTAAGCATATGTACAAATTTGCCACAGTCCGACTGCAGCAAAATAACCGGGGGGGGGGGGTGGGGTGGGGGTGACAAGCAACTTGTGTACATTGATACAGCAGGAGCGGGAACTATTTATTGTAGGACCACAGAGGTATATATACATTACACACAGCTTATCTTAATTAACATAAACTAGATACAGCAGTCAACCAATAAGGAATCTCCACACTTAATGGCTCACTGTCGCCACCTCACAAACCACTCCCCCTGGCAAAATGCCAGGTGCCATCCTGACTTGTTTACAGACCCTAACACAAATTTATGCACTATATTTAGCCAACTCTTTGTTGGGACAAAGAGCTCCATTTTTTTCTATT
Organism: Ictidomys tridecemlineatus; assembly: GCF_052094955.1. Classification (NCBI taxonomy): domain Eukaryota; kingdom Metazoa; phylum Chordata; class Mammalia; order Rodentia; family Sciuridae; genus Ictidomys; species Ictidomys tridecemlineatus. The sequence continues at coordinate 204,122 of NW_027526121.1, forward strand.
ATGAATAGATTTACTATTAGCATTCTTGTACATAAATATTGGAATCCATCTCAATTATTTCTTAAGAAAATTTATTAGTAGAGAAATTGCTGCATGAAGAGAAGTATGATGATATGTCCTGTCAAATAGAATTAAGAAAATTTTAAAAATATATTTGAGGGCTGGGGCATGGCTCAGAGGTAGAGCACTCACCTAGCATGTGTGAGGCACTGGGTTCGATCCTAAAAACCACATAAAATAAAATAAAGATAATGTGTCCACCTATACTTAAAAAATAAATATTAAATATATGTTTGAACATATTTACTATATTTTCTATATACTAATTACTCACTTGCCCATGGGGCCCTCTTTAAATTGTAACAATCTGACTCCAAAGTAAGGAATGCCAATGGGCTGATGTGGCTTTATATTGGCTCATATAGGCAAATATGCACATATAGTTATATATTTATGTCTATCACCAAAATAAATATGTTGACATGAATCTGAACTTATTTCATGTATAAAATATCATCACCATTTTTAAGTTAGCAGGTTTTTCATAATTTTGAAATGCTTATTATACTCATATACACTTATAATTTTGTATCAATATTTACAGTTTCTTAGTCCAGTTATTTTTAACCTTTCTAATTATTTTCTCTTATTTGCACATCTAACTTAGAAAGAAATGACATAACATAGAACTTTTTATACATGCAAACTCATATATAAATCTATACACACAAATATACATACTCCCAAACATAAACTTACCTATGTAGGTCTATTTATCTAACTTACAGAGACTTGTCTTTAAAAAAAAACACAGGATAATTATCATGGTGTACCCTTGACAGTATTTTGCTTTTCTCACTAACATATTGTGGAAATTTGTGGTCACTCGATTTAAAATACTGCTAATTCTTGCTTTTATAATCGAATCATAGTAGTTTATCTAGTTGTTGTAACATAATTTTTCACATGTAACTATCAGTGGATCCTATACATTTAATTTTTTTACCAATTTGATAATTGGATTTCAAATGTATTTTTTTGTATTTATTTGTTTGTGTGTGTCCCATCATTTTTTATACATTTTGATGATTTCCTTGAGAATATTTTTCTTGTTGAACATTTGTTTTGCTATTTAAGTATTAAGTTTTCCATATAATTATCAAATGCTTTCTAATACTAACACTTTGATTCTTATATATTGAACAACTGTTCCTATAAATTTATGTTTTTTCTTTTAGAGACTTTATTTTTAAAGGAGAAATTTTAATTATTATGTATTTATCTGCCAGAGCTTCAAATTTTTAAGTTTATTCTGGATTCAAATATAATAGATATGTTAGAATTGTCATGGCTTTACCTGCTGTGTTCAAGAAAGTCTAAGAATCTGAAAAACAGCATATATGTGATATTTATTTAATATGATAATGTATTTAATACATATATTAACCAAAATAAAGTATACTGAACTATTATTTTCTTTATATATTTAATTCATTTATTATTTAATGTAATTTTAAAACTTAAAACATTTATTTATGACCAATGAAAATTATCATATTCATTCTATATTTTGTATTTGACATTAACTGGTCTACTTACAAAAAAGAAAATTAATCTTTCAAATATTATTTTGATAATCATAATACAGAGCTCTAGTCCCTTCAAGTATAGTTTTTAGGTAGACAAGAATATGACTTGATAATGATAATAATTTTGCCTTTTTATTTACAATATTTTATGGGGCTTTTGGTTTTATGTTAATGTTGAATTGCTTTGGATAATTTTTCTCATTCCTATATATCTCTGATGGATTCAGCATAGTTCTTATTCCTATAAACTTTTTTTAAAATTCTAGAACAAATCTTGAATTTGTGCCATTGTATTTCAGGCCTCTTTTGAGAGGATCATATAGTTTTATTTTCTGGCTTATAGAATAAAGGAAGAAAAGCCCTTGAATTACAGAATACTTTTTTACATTCCTGTAGTATTGTGTATTAATATATGATAATATTTTGTAGTATTGAATTTTAGGAGCTTACATTTATCATAATAAAGTTTTCATATTACTTTTGACTTATTTTTATAAGATTTTGATATTCAATGCATTGAAAACTTTAAAAGTAACTGGAAATATTTCCCTCATAGGTTTAAAGGAATTATAATCGCTTACCAGAACATTTGTGAGATAATTGTTTGACAACTTCCTTAATATCTCCCATAGTTATTGGTTTATTTAGTTGTTCTTTTGTCAACTTTTATGATTCACAGATTTAAGACAATCATCCATTTCAAATACACTTGCAAATTCATTAGCATAATTTGTTGTATAAATAGAATTGTGTTTATGTTTTTAGTTTTATATTTATTTTTTTTCTTGCTACCACTATTTCTAGTAAAAGAGTTGTAAGACTTCTTTGAAGGTTTTGATGTGGTTGTCAGCTTCAGTTACTGTCCAACCGAATACTTCTAATAATATTTATTTCCTCCATACAGTCTCAGTTACTAAAGGCTATTAGCACATCCAGTTTAGATGACATAATCTTAGTTTTTGATATTAAAAATGGTAAATATTATTCCATCATTGAAGACAGGATAAAGCAGGGTAGCTATTGGTCAAATAATATTTTAATTCGGATATTTAAATTTTTATTAATCCTAACATAAAACAGCCTGCTTTTGATTCCTGAATATATTTTGCTACATTTTAATATTTCTTTCTTGACTGAAGAAACAGCATATTTTTGGAAAAATCCTAAGTAAAACCATTGTTGCCAAGTAGAAGACCTCATACTTACAAATAGCCTTATACTTATTAAACAGTTCAGTGTATTTTCTATTTTATTCTCTTTTTCAGAAACCAAATCCTGCCATTTATTAGTTTTAATTTTGCATACTTATTTCTGATTGATAATAACAATATATATTCAACTGTGCTTTCTCAAGCTTATTCTCTACATCATAGATTCAGATTTTAGCAATTGGTTCTTCATTTTACTATTTTACTAAAATTTAAATTTCTGTTGTGACAATTTCTTGCTTAAAATGTGTCCTTTGCTATTTCAACTTAATTTTAATTCAGTGTGTCTTCTTTTCTATTTTTATATGGAGTCTTTATTTTATTTATTTTCCTGAGAGTGTCCAGTGCTTGTCATCTAAACTTTTACACTCTTGGGTAATGCATTCTTCATCTGTATGTGCCACATCATATTTATTTTATATTTTCTCTTATAGGCTTTGTTTTGCATAAACAACTTATGGGTTTTTTTGTTTGTATACTTGTTCTTAAAGGTGGAAGCAAAATTAAAAACTATTATTATTTGAAAATGAGATCAAATGAATTTTACTTCACTTTCCAACTTTTTTATTGTATTATCTAATCCTTAAAAAAATAACCTAGACTTTTGTACAGGATTGGGTAGCACAGATGTGTATAATAAGCAACCTAACCTTATGCCATTATTTAATATTTTTAAAATAACATAACCTTTTAATTAGTTCTTAGTTTCATTTATACACATTCTGGTTTGAAATAACATCCAGTTGGATGACATCCAAGCCTGAATGTCACGGAGACTATTAGACATTGTTCAGAAAGCCATCATAAGGCTCATGGGGACTTGAAACAGATTGAAGTGTCATCTGTGCTTATTTGACACAGAAATTTATTGGTTATAAAGCCAACCTTCATAATAAATAAGCAGATACAAACGTGAAACTACATACTTACATTTCACATATAAATAAGCACAAAAACACATATTAGAATTACTACTCTTTTTGTAATTAGCTTCATGTTCATAAAAGTGTATGGAGAATTTCATAGAAATAGAAACATACTCTCATTTAAAAGACACAACCCTCAAAAAGCTTATATTCCAAAAAAACATAATAATGTGAAATGCTTTAAGTTATGGTTTATTAAATGGTGCTAATATCTTTCACTTTCATTTTTTTCAAAATATCCTATGAATGTTTACATATTTTTCTTTCCTTGATACTTTGAGATTCAGAGGTAAAGGTTAGGAAGGATGGAATATATAAAATAAGGGAGGCTCAATATATAAGATTCTTAGATCCCTACAAACTTAATATTCTGATATTTAAAAGACACATTCATTACAACAGAAAAATAGGCTTCACTAGAAAGTGTTCAATAATGAAGTTTTTTTTTAGCAACAGAAAAGAGATAGATGCAGAAAGAATATTGGAATAGAATGCTGAACCTGTAATGATAGGTTTGCTTTTGTACAAGAAGTCATGTGTTAGAGGAAAGGGGTTGTATCATAGAATAGAAACATGTCCAATAATGCCATATTTGACTGGTCTTCTAGATGCTGGCTACTAACTAACTGGTCTGGGCTGGGTGAACTAGATGATAGCAAGGTGGCCTGAGTCATTTCTATACAACCAAACAGCACCAATCCCAACATACTTTTCATTTCTGAAAGTTTTATTTTGGTTACCAGGTTTTATCCAATCTTCCTTACATGTTCTAACTAGATGTATTTCTAGATAGCAGTGAAATTTGCTTATCCCCAGTCTCAGTAATATTCAAAACAAAAGGTATTTCTTGGTCCATTATTTTATTATTTTACTTAGAAATCTCTATTCAAGATTATCTTCAGAATCTGGGCACAGTGTAGAATGCCTGTAATTCCAGGGGCTCAGGAGGCTGAGGCAGGAGGATCATGAGTTCAAAGCAAGCCTTAGCAAAAGTGAGGTGCAAAGCAACTCAGTAAGACCCTGTCTCTAAATTAAAATACAAAATAGGACTGGGGATGTGGCTCAGTGGGGAAGTGCCCCTGAGTTTAATACCTGGTATCCCCTTCTCCCAAAAAAGATTATCTTTAAATATACCACATAATCAAGATAATGGCATTTCTTTATTCTGATCCTGATGGTATGTATATATGAGTTTTTATCAACTCCAAATATGATAATGATTAGCTGATAAATCCTTCTCTTTAAAGACCAGTTTTTATTGAAATTCAACTATACCTCAATTAGCATAATATAGGATATGTTTTTAAATTTTTGGTACCAGAGATTTATCCAAGGGGCACTCAACCACCAAGCCACATCCCCAGGCCCTTTAAAGTTTTATTTAGGGTCTCACTGAGTTGCTTTGGGTATCTTCAAGTTACTGAGGCTGGCTTTGAACTTGCAATCCTTCTGCCTTCACTGCCCAAGCCACTGAGATTACATGTATACGCCACCACACCAGGTTTTATTTAAGAATCCTCTGCAAGAATCCTTGTGTAATCTTGGAAACTTCCTTTAAGTTATATGTTTATATTTGTAACATTCTGTTCAACTTGATTCATGATCTTGTGGTTCATACATATTAAAAACATTGAATTCTTATGATTTAATTTACATTTTAAATTAGATGTTTCTTTCTGTTTATGTATATTATGGAAATGCTTACATGGTACTAGTTAAACTTAAATTAGTGGGCATTAAGTTGCCTAATATAGCAACTTGCTTAGTAAAATGGTTATCCATTATGACTTAGATACATTTATATGCTTGATATAATCACAGAAAGAACTGCCAAACTTGTTCCTTCTATTATAATTCAATTTCCAATTTCTTATGGATGAACTGATTTAATGTCTAAATAAATACTCTTAAGTTTCTGTATCAAACTACTCATTGTGACAGCATGTACTCTCTTAGTCTGCTTAAAATGTGTAAAAATTTATGTTGGATGGTATGAACTAAAAAAAAATAGAAAACCATATCTAAAGAAAACGGACGTATGTTATATGCTGTGATCTTCTTTTAATTTGTTTGAATTAGTTTTACATGACAGTAGAATGCATTTGACATATCATACATAAATGGAGTGTAGCTTTTCATTCTTCTGGTTGTACATGGTCATGTAATCATATATGCACATAGGGGAATTGTGTCTGATTCATCCCACTGTCATATGATGTGATCTTAAAGTTTTCAAACCAAGTGCTTTATGAGTCCAAGTGTTAAAGAAAAACTGTAACTATGTTGTTTCATGTCACACCTTTTAGCTTCATAATTTCAACTGCTATGAATATCCTATAATTTTACAGTTTTACAACAATTGTGCAATTTTTAAAAATCCATTAAGGAATATTATATGCTTGTTATTTGGTCTTAAAAATGAAAAGGCCCATGGCTTTTAATACTCAAAGTAAATTCGTTCTTATAAGAAAGCTGTAGATTTAAGTTCCTTGTGAACTATATTCACAAGGTTAGTATGGTTCATATCATTATGTCTAAATGTGAGTTTCTAAGTATAATTAGAGGAACATCATTTCACATATTTTGTCAATACTTTGTAGTGATCTTCAGAGTGAGTCAATTCAGCAATAAAATCATTTAAAATATCTGTACCTAATTTGGTTGTAAAAACAACAATAAAACTCCAAACTACTTCTTCCTAACATTTAAAAAGATTTTTAAAAATAATTTAAAGTATTCACATACCTTATCTAATATTTTACTGATGCAATGAAGACAACTTGGTTTTAGGTCAAAATGAAGTATATGGAATATCTAAAATAGAGGTACATGCTATAATTACTTAAGTAGCAAGTGGTTCTTTTCTTGATTAACTTTATTTTCAGTTTATCTATATTGAAGAGTTTTGTTTTAAATAATATGATTTTTTTTTGCAAAAATGTTGACTTGGGACCTAAAATTTGAAATTTGAAGAAAATTCCTCCTCTAAGTCACATCATGCTATCATGTATTTTATCCAAAACCGTTATACCTCCCTCTCCATTAATACAATCCTTTATTCTGTTCTAAGAATAAATACATACTTGTATTTACAAGATTATATTTATCTTATTTAAGATAAATTAATATCCATAATTTTAATTACATTTAAAAAAATATTCCCAATTAGGTCATTTCAACCCTGACTAATTACAACAAAAATTTGGCACTTATTGAAAAAAAATGTTTAATTGCTATTGGTTTTCTTCTGCACCAATTATCTTCTAATAAGAAGTATTTCTGTATGTGTACACAATGGAGTTTTATTCAGCCTAAAAGAAGAATGAAATTTTGTCACTTATTGGAAAATGAGTGGAATTTGAGAGCATTATGGTAAGCAAAATAAGCCAAACTCAGAAAGTCAAGGGTTCTATGTTTTCTCTCATCTGTAGAAGCTAGAGAAAAAAAAAATAAAAGAAAGGTGGAGAGGGGTTCTCATGAAAATTAAAGAAGGAACAGTTGAGAGGAAACAGACCAGAGTGGTGGAGCAAGGGAGGGCAAGGGGAAATTCTGGGGAAATTATATTGACCATATTATATTGTTTTATTTTATGCATGTATGAATATGTACCAATGAATCACAACTTTATGTACAATTATAATGCACCAAAAATATAGGGGGGAGGAGGAAAAAAAGGATTTCAATTATCATTTTACATATCTGGAAAATGAAGTACAAAGATATTTAATAATTTATCAGAGGTCAAATTTTTGGCCAGTGATAAAGCTGGAATGTGAGTCCTAGTCCATCAGTTTCCTAAGCATTTGTTAATCTTGAGAAGTTTTGGGAAAAATCAGGCAAAGCATTTGTCTTTGTTTCAGAAGTAAGAAACATAGTAACTGTTATTATAATTTGGAGTTCAGTAAAAGTAAGCAAATGTGATGATCTTTAAAATATTTGATAAATATCTCTAGGATGAATAAATAATCCTGAGAGATAATCCTGATGTCATTCCATACTATTTTAATTGCCTTGGTAATTTTAATCATTTTCACAACTTCAAAATCTTTCAAAAATTTTCTAAAAGACTGACACATTGTTACTCCATATTATTTGAAACTTGCATTTGGATTTGAATACTTCTCTGCTTCACTTGATAAGAAGGTATTCTTGAGGACAAGTCAAATATATGTTGGTGATGAGGAACATCTGAGTTATGTCTACTCTTAGTACCATTTGAGAAAATAAAATGTAAGAATTGGTGTCATCAAACTTCAGAAATCTCTTATATCCAGTTAAGTTTATTTTCTCCATCAAATTTCCTCTCTTTCTTTCTCATCTCTCTTTTGTCTCTACTGTTTGTATACTTTCCTCTAAGTCCCCTGTATTGCATTTAAGTGTTATTTTATTTGTTGTGAGTCTAATGCATTGGATGATTTCACAGGATGATATGTGCCCTGGCATATTATCTTGTTGAACTATTCAATTAAATATGATAATGTTGAGCACACTGACACTGTTAAACACTCTTGTGAATGAGCAATTCACCGTGAAGTAAAGAAATATTTGAAGTCATCTGCATGACTCTAAGCAATATTTTTAATGTAAGTACTTCAGGTTTCTAGTGAAAGATAAATATAAGAAAAAAACAGGAACTAGAATATATGAAAGATTAAAAAGATATCAGAAATTATTTTTAATTGTTCCTTTATCTATACAAAACATAGGATGTGAATGGACTATTAAAACCTTTTTCCAAGATGGGGTTGCAGCTCAGTGGCAAAGCACATGCCTCGAACATGTGAGGCACTGGGTTCAATCCTGAGCACCACATTAAAAAATAAATAAACAATAAAGATGTTGTTTCTATGTATAACTAAAAAAACCATTTTTCAATTGTAAAGTGATTCAAATTTACACTGCCCTGTACTTAACTCATTTTATTGACTGCATTACCATAGTTCTTAGCCCTTTCAAAAAATGCATTATTTGGAGACATTTCCTTAAGTACAATATATAATTAGTATTGTCTCATTACATTCTGCATCATTTATATTAAAATCTCTTTTTATGGAAGTTAGATATTTAAATGTCCCTTGGGCTGTTTAGAGAATTTTTAGCTGTCAATGCGACACTTTAGAACATTTGGAGCTCAAAAATAAAGGAGGTTGCTGATCAATGGCATGTGGGTGGCAACTGATGAAAAACAATCCCTTAATATTGTGCTGAAAATTCAAATTAAATGACAGTACTTAGACCTTGAGGTCTTCATTTCTGAACATTTTTTTTTTTACTGAGAAGCTCTTTTGTTCTGTGGGAAAGGTCCTCTTTCTTGGCAGTGAAGTGTAAGAATTCTTAATTATTTTTCAGTATGATTTTGTTTAGAAATAAAAGAAAGTAAAATGGTTTGTTTAGGAAGTCTTCCCATTGGCTTAAGCATTTATTCTAATTTAAATGTCTTCACAATGAACTAGGTTGTAACTTATAGAATGAAAACATATATTGTGTTTAAGTATTAGATATTTAACTTTGTATGCATGTTAAAGGTTTATATAAATTTTAGAGTTCTGGCAAAACTCTTTCATTACTAGGAATTGGACTAGCTATCTAGATATCTAACTTAAAACAATGAAAAGTATTGGTTATCCATGGGATAAAAATGTATTCAGTACTCAAGTATTAAAAAAACAATAAAACCCATTAAATGATACACATTTCTATTTCCAACTTTTCATTTATTGTACTTCATATCAAAAATAAACAAACAAAGAAATCACACACCTATCTCAGGGTTTTGAACATAATAATATTGTATATGGTACATATATTCTTTGCCTCCTTTTATTGTTATCATTTTTATCATCATCAAAAATAACTGGGCACACATATCTGAAAATAAGCATGGTAGGTGAAATCAAAGTAAAATTTGTTGATTCTATCACTCTTGAAATGCAATCTGTGTACTTTTCCCCACTATTATTCTGATTTTTAAAATATTGCATTATGTCCTATTGTATAATTGTATTAAGCCCACATCATGACATGTCTATCTTATAACTTATATCCTTTTGCCTATTAAACCATATTTTCTTATTTGCTTTTATTTGCTCATTCATTTTTAGACAAGTATATTTCTGCTAAATTATTGATTTGCTGCCCGTTATTCCCCAAATAGGACAACAAGCAATTCACAAAACCCTCATTTTAGAAACTGAAGTCCAGGTTAATATGTACTCCAGAAATAATTGAGATTTACCAGTGTTGATACAAAAAAAGGAAACAAATAACATAGAGCCAATAGAAAAGTAATTTATCTGTGGAAGGTGAAATATATTAGAGAATTCTTTGGTACTCACTATGAAAATAGTCAATAAGGAAAAGATTGTGAGATATTCTTGAATGAATTGAAAGTAGAAAGAATAATTATAGGGGATATGAAAAAACAAGTGTAACAATTATTATACTTGAAAACTTTTCATAACTAAAGAATTGATTACTTATATCAAAAATGTTCACTATATTACATACAAAATTGATGGAAAGAGATACATATCTGGATATATGCTGAAAATGTTATAATTACCACATATTATTTCTTTAGTTGAGGAATTAGCATTTGGATAGAAAACTAAGAGATAAAACTGAAAACTTGGGATGGAAACTTCTTTTCTGTTTGCAATGTGACATTAAAGGTGCTACTGGAGTAAAATCTACTGAATTAAAATGCAAAAGATTATGATATGCACTCTTTGTTTGCCATTGAGTTGTCATAAAATTGTGAAAGCAATAAAAATATAGACTTTCATATTTAAGGTCTTAGAAAATATTTCTCAGTGTTTCATCTTTAAGGAAAATAATCTTGACAGTGTAATATGGGTAACTAAAAGATGCAACACAATTATTTTTAAATACAGGAACATGACAGAAAATGTTTGATAATGAGCATTGATGTCAGACAAACATGAAGTTGAATATAAATTAAAAAGTAACATCCCACAGTGGTTTAAAACACAGGTTCTAGGAAGACAAAGTATATTTCATTCCTGGGTGGGCCACTTAAAAATTCATGTGATAGAATGAAATTGAACCCCTATCTTTCACCCTGAACAAAACTCAACTCAAAGTGGATCAAGGACCTAGGCATTAGACCAGAGGCCCTGCACCTGCTAGAAGAAAAAATAGGCCCAACTCTCCATCATGTCAGCTCGGAACAGACATCCTCAATAAGACTCTTAAAGCACACAAAGTAAAATCAAGAATCAATAAATGGGATGGTATTAAACTAAAAAGGAAAGGAAGCAATTAAGAATGTGAACAGAAAGCCTACAATATGGGAGAAAATCTTCCTCACCTACAACTCAGATGGACCATAATTTCCAGGATATACAAAGAACTCAAAAAACTTGCCGTCATAAGACCCAAATAACTTAATCAATAAATGGGCAGAGGAACTGAAGAGACAATTCACAGAAGATCAACAAGTATGTGAAAAAAATGTTCAACATCTATAGCAATTAGAGAAATGCAAATTAAAACTACTCTGAAATTCCATCTCACTCCAGTCAAAATGGCAATTATCAAGAATACAAATAATAAATGTTTGTGCGGATGTGGGGGAAAAACCTCACTCAGACATTCCTGTGGGTCTGCAAATTGGTGCAATCACTCTGGAAAGCAGTATAGAGATTCTTTAGAAAACTTGGAATGGAACCACCATTTAACTCAATTATCTCACTCCACTCCTAGGTCCATACCCAAAGGACTTAAAATCAGCACACTACTGTGATGCAGCCTTATCATATACACAATGGAATATTTCTCAGCCATGAAGAAGAGTTGAATTATGGATTTTGCAGGTAAATGGATAAAACTGTAAAATATCATGGTAAGTTAAGTAAGCCAGTTCCAAAAACCAAAGGCTGAATATTCTCTCTAGTATATGGATGCTAATCCACCACAAGGAAGGGTAGGAAGGGAAAGAATGGATGTTCATTGTATTAGACAAAATGGGAATGAAGGAAAGGAAGGGGGATGGGAATATGAAGGACAGTAGAATGAATTAGACATAACTTTCCTGTGGTGAGCCGTTCCTGCGGACTGTGGTCGCCATTACATGATGGCGCTGGCTCCGTTGTGGTCTGTGAAGGACAACTCCATATCAAAGAGAGTTGGCATGTTCCCAGCTCCTTATCAGAGAAAGTTGGCGTGTCATTTTCTAGCACCCTGTGAGAAGGGTACACGTGGCAGCTTTGCATTGGGGTTCGAGGTGCTTTATTAAGTCTGGGAGGGGCATCCAATTATTATTCCGGGGATTAGAAGAATCATTAGAAGAATATCAAGGGCCTGAATAAACTGCTGAAAGAAGATTCCTGAGTCGCGTCTTCCTTGCGGGCAAGGGGGTCGTGACACTTTCCTTTGCTTATAAATGAATACACAACTACTGTATCCACATTATGTACAACCACAAAAATGGGATCCTAATTGAAAGGAGTTGTATTCCATGTATGTATAATATGTCAAAATTCACTCTACTGTCATGTATATCTAAAAACAACAACAGCAGCAGAAGAAATCTGTGACCTTGGGCAAAGCTTCAGATTGTTTTCTTAGGTGGGAGTAATAATAAAAAGCAAACTAAAAAGATCATTAGTGGCCAAATAAGGTATCTTAAATATTCTCCACAGTTCTGGCATATTATTATTATTAATTAACCTTATTTTAGTTGTGGTGATAAAATTTAGTGGAGATATTTTTGAATGAAAGCACAGATAACTATTTTTTGTTATACATGGGAAATTAGTTCCAAGTACTCTGAGGATACTGAAATCCACAAAAGCATAAGTCCCTTTCATAAAAGATATAGCATTTGCATATAACCTAAGCACATCCTCCTGTATGTATTATCTTTAGATTATTTTTAAAAGATTATTTATAACATTGAATGCAATGTAAATGGTATGTAGATAGTTGTCATACTGTTTAGGGGATAATGATAAAGAAAAAAATGTCTGGTTATATTAATTACAGCTGCAATTTTTTCCAAATATTTTTTATCTGAAATTGTTTAATCTGTAGTTGTAAAACCTATTTATACAAAGGGTCAAGAGTTTCAACAGGAGAACGAGGAGGAGAAAGAGGGTTAACAACAACATCAATAATAATGTATTTTCAATAGTCTCAACCTGAAACCCAAGACTGCATTATAAGAAAGCCACTAGAGTTGGGTTGTCAGTAAAGTGAGTATCAGAAAAGGTTTAAAACTATGATAAAATGCAAAGCTTACCTTTCTTTTTTGATATTTATGATTAAAGTTAAAAATGTTGATAAAATAAAAGTAACATGAATTAAACCCAAATAATATATGATCATTCAAATCATATTAAAAACCAAAATAAATAAAACAAGTAAAAGTATCAAAGAATTTTTTTTAGTAACAAGAGTACAAATAAAAAAGATGCTAAATAAATAGCATATAATGAAGATAAAGTTTTTGATTAAAATATATGGAACTTAAATTTGTATGTAGATCCATATGTACTGTTAATTCTCATAAAGTTATAAATGTCATGTAAACATGACCATTATACAAGACTAAAGAAACATGTGTCAAAAAATATATAAACCAATTTAAATAATTAATAAAGAAATCAATTTATATGATCCATCAGGTTCCAAGAATATCTGAAGAACTAAGTATTTAGTGCAGTCCATGAAAAATAAATTTTGGAATAAAATTGCTAATATTATATAAAAACGGTTTAGAAGATAGAAAAATAACTCTGAACCTTTGAGATTACTTTTGGGCAAAAATCAATTGGGTCTCCACTAGAAAAAAATAATAAATTAATATATAATTTGAGAACTTGGACCCTGATTAAGAGTAAATAATATATCAAAGGAAACAATATTCTCTTTGTGAATTAAATACACCTTGTGTGGGCCTTTTATTTAATGTATCAGCATGATATTGATATCATCCTTCTTTGCTTTGTTTTCAATGTATGTATATTTTTTAACAGTGGATAAACTTATCAAAACTGCATGGATTATAGAGTTATAAATAAAACTATATTGAATATATTGCTAACAATTTGACAAATCTCAAAAGGAAATTAAAAAGGAACTAATAATTTTTTTCTTCCTAAAGAATTAAAATTTGCTTCATTAAAATAAACTAGATTTAAAGAATGATAAAACACTTTTGACACATGATTATGTGCAAGTTCATACTTTTATATATCAATTGCAAATAAAATTATTTTACATTCCAATAAAATATTTCAAAATATGAACAGATAATATAAAATAATAGGAATGCCAATAAACATGAAAAATATTTTTATATAAATAAAAATATAAATTAAGAAAATTAAGGCTTCTTAATGTAAATTAACATTTTCTGTCTTTGATATATAAAAATTTTGAAATTTCAAAATATTACTTCAAGCTATTTAATGTTGGGTAAGATAGGCAGTTCTGGTAGGGGTACAAATTAGTGAAAACTTACAGGATAAGGATTTTGGCAAGTATATCAAAGTCTTTGTAAGTTCCCCTATTATTTGACCCAGTATGCTTTCCAAATGTTGTTTATTAAAAAAAAAAAAACTTAAAAGTAATCACATTTTCCAATAATGGGAAATGTTTAAATATATGTATAACAATTTGATAGAATACTATGTTACTGGTAGAATTTTGCTTTAATGAATATTTCATATTAAAAATGTTAATATAAGGCACTGAGAATTATATACTTCAAATTTGTAGAAATCTAAAATTACACATAAGATATCCTTGTCTTGTTTCTTATCTCAGGATGTAGGGGGTTGTGTATCAGACTTTTACTGTTAAAACACCTGCTTAAAAACAATTAATGAACATATCATTTTCATGTTTTTTTTTACAATTTACCTGTATCAGTATTAAAATTATGTTTTAAAAAGTTTATTTAAAAAGTATTATTTTTGGTTTTAAAAAGTCTTAAGTCCTGAATCAGTTGGAGTCAACAGGCTGGTCAGTTGGTCAGTTTGAAAAGCTGTGACTAGCTGGGAGTAGTGGTGCACACCTATAATCTCAGCCGCTCAGAAACAGAGACAAAGGATTGTGAATTCAAAGCCAGCCTCAGCAATGGTAAGGTGCTACACAACTCCATGTCTCAAAATAAAATACAAAATAGTGCTGGGGATGTAGATCAGTAGTCCGGTGCCCCTGAGTTCAATTCCTTTAAAAAGAAAAAAAAAGAAAAAAAGAAATAAAGAAAAGAAAAGCTATGACTAATATCAGTGCTATATATCTTTAATTTTTATTGAGACTCAGCAACTGATCACCATATTTTCTTATGTACTTAATATTAGTTGTTAACGCTCTGTGACAAAAAAAATCTGTGCACTTTAAAACCAAACCATGTAAGTATTTTTTACTTGAGTACTGTAAGAAAATGTACACTTTTATCTGTACTGTTTAAGAGACCCAGATCAGAATTAGGTATGTATTTTCTCTAAGTTTGCTCTTGTAGTAAAATGTTTATATTAAAATTTCTATGTCATGAGCTTGTCAATACTTTTTTAAAAAGGAACAGCAGTAGCTGTCCAAAATGCTAAAATGGTGATACAATATTTATATTGTATTAAGAAGTGTCCTCTATAATGCAATTCACTTTTCGACCATTTGTCCATATATTAACATTGCTGGGTGACACGGAAGCCCTTTCTATACTTGATATTCAGCAGTGTAAGGTTTGGCTCAATCTTGGTAGGCAGTGTCTCAGAGTTATAGGGATTGTTGGAGAGACAGGCACTAAAAAAGGAGAAAAAGAAACTGGGCTGCTCTTGCTGTAAGCTGAAGATTATGCTAAGTCAAAAGAAGTTGCTGGATTTCTGATGTCTACATAGATATAGAGATAAAACTTAGAATTTTGTTATATTGAAACCTGAAACTGCAGTCAGTAATGATAAAGACAGACATAGACAAAAATTCAAGGGGGAAGAACAGGTATTTCTTGGGGGGGACTGCCTTTAGTCATCTCCTACAGTGTTCATGCCACCAGATTTATTTAAAATTAGACACAGAAAGATAATTTGTTTGTTTTTAATTTGGGACTGATGAAAATATCTCTAAATTCCTCTGAATATTATATATATAATGATTTTAAATTAGCTTAAAATTTAAATTTTAAATTACTGCTTCTATTGACCTAAACTTAAATATATTTTTTACAAAGAAATCAGAATATAGTAAAGATTTCTTTCAAATAGTAATAAAATATTAATGGATTTGTTCATATTTATCATATAAGTTTAAGTTCCTTTCTCTTAAATGGGCTTTTAATGTTGGTCAAAGTTTTCATGATTGAGCTGACTTTGATATTTAGGCAATTATGTTTGGTATATTTATAGTTAACCTTTGTAAAAGTTTGTTTAGTTTATTGAGCAATCTGTATTCTAATTCAGTATCCCTTTGCTTTTGCTTCATGTGTGAATGTTATTCTATAATTGACTCATAAAAAACTTGTTTCTTTCAATTTACTGTAGTACTTAATGATCTTAACTAATAACCCTAAATAGTACTTCTTCATTTCTCATTAAATATCTTTGTGACTTCAATTTAGAAAATGAAGGATTTCACTCAACATTATCTTGAGAGAATTTACTGCAGACAAATATCTTTGAGAAGGAACAGTTCCCTTGGTCTTTTGTCTTTTTTATTTATTTTATTTTTTTTTATTTCTTGTGTTTCTTTGATGCCATGCACCCGTGCTGGCTCTCTGAGAGCCAGAAACAAAATGAGAGTGACATGTTGAACACATGGATATCAAGGATGTGGTTACCTTAGCAACAGGAAGCATATAAAAGCCCTTAGAACTTCCACTCCTACTCCTGGGACATTTCGGAGTTTCAGATACTGTAAATACTTGTGAATATGATGTCTATAAGAGGCAGCAGAAATATTAAGGTATTATAATTTAAAAGTGACTGAAGATTTTCCCCCAGGACCAAGTTAGTAATTTATAATTCATTCCCTTCCTGAAAATGGGCTAGTGGTGCTTTAAACCAAAGGCAGAAGAGTAATTGGAGAGTTACATTCCATAATAGGAGTTATATTGTGTCTCATGAATGTACACAAATCCCTGGGCTTTTGAATTCTTATTTATAGGTTTTGGAAGGTTTATTAGGTTAACATAAAATTTTAATTCAAGTGATAAAATGCATTTTGGTTTTAAATTGCTATAAAAATTAAAGAGTTCATAATTTTGATAGCTATTATATACTTACAGCAACATAGTGATTATAAGTTTGCTTTGATCAGTAGTGGAACAGATAATTTGATAAGTCACTAGAGATAAAGGTCCTGTCTGAAGTCTGCCAAAGTAAAAGTAAGAAAAAGCTACATTTGTCAATACTGACAAAAATAAAAATAAATCTTATTGATGTTTTAATATTAGCATAGTAAGAACATCTTAAATCTCTATTTTTGCCAAATTAATTTATTGTTATTTTCTCTTGCCGATATATTTTCTTCCTCCTTATGTCTAGACTTTCCCCTAAGATGGGAAGTCCCATATTACTTTTCTATAGGGAAAATCCTTCCTCAACTCTCTTGTTTTCTTTCTATTATTTTTCTACCTTGAACACTGAATGGTCCATGCTACCTACACATATGATCATAGCTACCCTGTACTGCAGTGAATTAACCTTATTTTTTCTCTGTGAAAGAGTCTTGTTCCTGAATTTGCTAAATACAGTAGTATACTTGATTTTTCAAACTACTTCTAATGTAGCCAACACCATCATTGTAAGAAAATTCAGTAACAAATCAACCATGATTTTGTTCTTAGTGCCAAGTGTGTATGACAGACAACTTCTAATACTTCAACCAAAGGGTCTAATAGTCATAGTCACGCTCTAGTCATCTAAACTTTTCAAGTTTGAGCCTTATGGAAGATAAATCATCTTACAAAAAAGTGCCAAAGACCTATTATGCCAACTCACTTCAGAAATCCCTTCACTGATTTATGATTTACTGCTATGTTTTGCTATTAGGATTTATGAAAGATCAATACAAATATCACCTCATTGAAATATGGTGTGTCTTTACAAAACTTAGCTTTAAAATTCTAGCCACTTTGATATAAAAAATTACACAATGGATTTTTCTTAATTTAAGAAATTTTTATCTCTATTTGTATATTTATTTTCTCAGAAAAAAATACTATATAAGACAATAGGTCTCTCTTCTAATTTTAGCATTCAGTTATCTGAAACAAATTGTTAACAAAATCATGATTAATACTTATTGAGTGTTTATCCTATACCAGGCCCAAATCTAAGTAGCTTAGGCATATTGACCCTTGAAATCTTCAAAACAATCTTAGAAGGCTGAAACTCTGATTATACCCATTTTGCAGAGGAGGCTAGTGGGCCCAAAAGACAGACATACATCTTGTAAACAGTGAAGCCAGGACTAAAGGGAGTGTGGTTCCGAGAATTGCTGCCTCTGAGGTAGTGAATGAAGTGAGCCTGCTTCATCTTTTCTTATTTTGTTTGTCTGAAGGCTTTGTGCTGCCGATGAGCAATTTTACAAGCATTTCTGAGATATAATCACTCTCTGTTTTATCTAAACTTTTTATTTAAGCATCATTAGTATAACTTGGGAAATCCTCTGTATTGCACATTGTTTAGCCCTGGCTATGACCCCCTGAATCAGACACTCAGGGCTTGGATCTTGCAGTATGTGTTTCTACATGTCCTTCTTGGTAATTCTGATGTACAGTAAAGACTAAGGGACACTGGTGGAAAATAAAGAAAGAACATTGATGATAGATGACTAAATTCAAATCCTCACATTCTCTGCTTTGCAACTGTGTGACTTTTCATGTATTAATTAACCTTTCTGAGCTGATTTCCAAACAAATTAAATAAGGATAATATATCACTTGAGATTTTTTGAAAATTAGTTATTGCTTACTAATCAATTTTATTCTGTGTCATTATACTTAATATTATTTTTGACATGGAAACTTTGATTAAAAAATGATATCAAGTCAAATTTTTGTTGTTATAAAGGTTATAAAAATGTTAGTAGCAGAATCAGAAAATAAATCACATACATTTAGTGCTATATGAAACTGTATATTTTCACACTTAGCATTTTTTTCCTCCTGCTCTTGCCTTCTACCTTTTTTATACATGTTATATATAATTACATGTTATATTTGTTATAATATGCATATATTATATTTACAACAAAGTCTGATGTATTTCTGTCTTATCAAATTAAGGTACCCTTAATCCTGGTTAAATGTGGATAACTATATAACGATATTTGCACATTTGTAGAATCTCTTAATACTGAATGAAAAAGGCATTAATTCTTTAAAACATTTTACCCATTTAGAGTGGTAAATCAAAATTGATAATCTGTCCCATTCTATCCCAGGGGATAATATCAAAATAAAACTTCAGGCATGAAATGTTGCATTGGTGAATAACTTAGAACCTATTGGTGATGGCTAAAAGTTATCATCATCCAATGTCAGCTTGCTACCCATGGAGAAGTGAATTGTTTGATCTCTGTCCAATTCCTAAGGCATTAGTCTGTATCTCAGAATACCTTCATCACAGTAATCGAAAATTGGCACTTGAGGTAGCATTCTCAGCCTTGAGACTAAGAAATAAAGAGGAAGGATGTTTCTCCTGCTTGACCTCCAGGAGCTTTGCAGCACCTGAAGGGGGCAGAGTGGAGCAAGGGCTTGTCACAGTGCATTCAGCCACCTATAACTGTAAACAGATCATTTGTGTTAGCCAACGTTCATACAATTTACACATTTTGGGGTTGATCTAAGAAAAGTCTAGTTTGTATTTGTATATAGCTAATGTAACTCTAGTTGTTATTTTAGATGGACAGAACCTTGAGTTGAATTATCATATCAAACTTCCCTGTAGACACTCTGGAGAAAAGCTAATGTCAAAAGTACCCTGTCCTAGGTCATCAAAGAAATTAGAGAAGTGATTGCTTTGCTCGTTTAATAGGAGAAAGTTTTGGGCTTACAAAGTCAATAGGAATGAATTTGAGAATGGTACATTATAACATATGCTAAAAACAAAAGCCAATGTTTGTTTTAATTTATTTCATAAATATGCATAGATGTAAACTTCTAAGCTGTAATTGGTGGAAGTGAAAAATCAGAAATTGCTACTTCTACAAAAGCTTTTGTTTGTTTTTACATGAGTTAATGTGATAACTGTATTTCACTGTCATTTGATGTTTCGCAAACAATGTGCTTTATTAGCTTAGCTATTAATTCTATCTAGTTAAATATGTTTGATTATGTCTATATAAAGATTCAAATCTGCCTTTTCCTTCATTATGCACTATATATATTATGAAATCCTTATGTCTGGATTTGTTAGTTTATACATTTCACTGAGAAGATGATAGCTTCTGGCATTTATAGTAAATATTTTTATATATAAGAAGAATGAGATAAAATAACATTGCTTTTCATTCATGTAGGGTGGGTCCAGCTAGCTCTTTAATGGCTAGACAGGTGCTTTTGTTTTATAAACCACTTGTTAATAGTCTGTTTTAATTATTTTTTTTTCAGGCTTGTGGTTAGGAAGGTTACGAATGCCTAAAGTAAGGGTTCCTAGAGAAATAAATGCTCATACTGGAAATTAATTAAAAGAAGCCAAGAAGAAGAAAATCATTCACTTTGTTCCTTTTCTGTTTTCAACTGTTTCCTGGAATTTATTTATTGAGCAGGCTTTCAAATAGAACCTGTTGCTAAATAATCTGATAATAAACTGATCTCTTTAATTGATGCAGTATATTCGTGCCCTTGTTTGCTGGCTTGTCAGCATCCAAAGGCACAGCCACTGTGGAATATTGTTTCCCAAATTACAGTCTGATTGGAATGTGAAGCTGTGGTGCAAAGGTGAGATGTGAGACAAAGAAGAATTTGAATACACGGCAAAGCATGTCTGTGATTTTTATTAACTATGACAGTAATAACACTGATGACTGCTGAATTCTGGCATAAACTGTTTTATTTAGTTCAAAAGCTTTAATTATTTGGTGCTCTTTCATGAACAACTTTGTTAGCAGGTTTTGACTTGTTGGTTGGCTACTTTTATTTGTAATAACAATGGAGGTCAAAATAGAAACAACACTGTAACACCATG